>NW_018743602.1:0-176340 GCF_001683475.1 Chenopodium quinoa
CCAAAAAGTGAGCCGGCTGCAAGTTTGGGGTTGCTAGCCTGGCCTTTTTTTGGTGCGAAGGATCGTCAGGCGGATTTGTCCGCCTGTGTGATCGCTTAGAACAATTTACCACCCAAATGGGAGATGTTCTCTTCGATGAATTCACCCATATGGGTGTCACCGGATGAAAAAATTAGTTACTGGTGCCGCTTGTGGTAGGCACAAGACATGGCGGCTGTATACAAAATTGAATGTAATTCTCATTAATCATTTGAAAATCTTCAAAAGATGTACAATACTTAGAAGTAGTATTTTTTGAGGTTATCTACATTCCAAGTTCTAGGCAACTTTCTTCCGTCTGGAGTTTCCAGGCGGTAAGTGCCGTCTCGTACTTCTTCAAAGATCCGGTAGGGTCCCTCCCAATTTGGGGTTAATTTGCCTTGTTCATTGGCCCTACCGGTTGCCTCCATTTTGCGAAGCACAAAATCTCCTTCTTTCAAAAGGTCTTTTACGAACCCGCTTGTTGTAGGCTCTAGTCATACGCAGACGGTAGATCTCATGACGCAAGGCAGCATTCCCCCTTCGCTCTGGAAGAGCGTCTAATGCCAACCGCATGGCTTCCCAGTTAGCCTCCTCATCATATAACATAATGCGTAGAGTAGGCTCATAATGTTCAATGGGAAGAACTGCTTCAGTGCCGTATGTCATGAGAAATGGGGTCTCACCGGTTGCCCCCTTTTCGGTTGTCCGGATAGCCCAAAGGACATGAGGTAATTCCTCTGCCCATAGTCCACCGACTCTTTCTACTTTCTTCTTTATCCCGTCTGAGATCAACTTGTTAAAAAGCCTCAACTTGACCGTTTGCCTGAGGACGGCCAACGGATGCAAAACAATGGGAAATTCCTTGGTCTCCCAACCAGGTCTTCAGGACAGGCGTTTCGAACTGTGGTCCGTTGTCGAAAACCATGGACATTGGAACCCCGAACCGGGTGATGACGTTTCTCCAGATGAAAGAAATCACGTCTTTCGTTTTAATCCCTTTTACCGCCTCTGCCTCAACCCATTTGGTGAAGTAGTCTACTGCTACAAGAATGTAGCGGCGGCCGCCTGACGCAGGCGTATAAGGTCCCAAAATGTCCATGCCCCATTTAGCAAACGGAACCGGACTATGGATTGCCGTGAGTTCTGTTGCCGGTTGATGTATCAACTTAGCGAATTTTTGGCACTTGTCGCATCTCTTTACTAGATCCATGGCATCCGCTTCAAGAGTGGGCCAGAAGTACCCTTGCCGTCTGGTTCTTCTGGCCAGGGACATGCCGCCAATATGCGAGGCACAAAACCCCGCGTGCAGATCTTCCAAAACTTCTCTCCCCCTATCCGGGGTTACACATTTCAAAAACGGCTGCAGGTATCCCTTCCGGAGGAGTTCCCCTTGATGCATAACAAAACTTGAAGCACGCTTCTTGAGCGCTGATGCTTCTGAAGGGTCATCCGGCAAGGTACCATCCGTCAAAAAAGGACCGGATGGGATCCATCCAGGTAGAAGTTCTGTCCAAGACTCCAATGGGATCATTCTGAATACTTCGTTTTTCAATGACTTCCCAAAAGACCGTCCTAGGAGCATCACCGGAGGCTGATGATGCCAACTTTGAGAGGGCATCCGCCTGATTGTTTTCAGACCGGGGCACCTGTCGCAGATGAAATTTATCGAAGGACCCAGCCTCCTCTTTGACCGCCTGCAAATATTTGATCATAGCCGGATGGGTGGCTTCGTAGTCACCAAGGTATTGGCTAACGATCAGCTGTGAATCTGAGCAAGCGTCGACCTTTCTTGCACCGGCTGCCTTACACATGCGCAATCCGGCTAGCAGGGCTTCATACTCTGCCTCATTGTTGGAGGCTTGGAACTTAAACCGTAGTGCATATTCAAACTTATCCCCTTCCGGGAAATGACAGATAACACCTGCACCACAGCCGTTCACCGTAGAGCTGCCGTCTACAAATAACTTCCAGACTTGATCAGGGTTTTCCGGGTGCACCGGCCTAGTCACCTCGACAATAAAGTCGGCAAACGCCTGACCTTTCACTGCCCGCCTGGGTTCAAAAGTTATCTCAAGGCCTTGTATTTCAACAGCCCACTTGATCATTCTACCGGATGACTCTATAGCAGTCATCGTACGCTTGAGCGGCTGATCTGTGTATACCACAACCGGATGTGCCAAAAAATAAGGCTTCAACCGCTTGACTGCTACGAATAAGGCCAACCCAAATTTTTCGATCATGGGGTACCGGAGCTCAGCATTTTTTAAGACATGGCTGATGAAGTACACCGGCAGCTGAATGCCGTCTCTCTCAGCGAGGAGAACGGCACTAAGGGCGTGATCAGAGACGGCTAGGTACATGTACATAACCTCCCGGGGTAGGGGGCTCACTAGCCTTGGCAAAGAATGCAAGTGCTGCTTAAGCCTCTGGAATGCCGCCTCTGCTTCTTTACCCCATTCAAACCTTGACCTCTTCCTGATTGCCTGAAAGAAATAGAGGCACTTGTCACCTGACCGGCTGAGGAACCTCCCCAATGCCGCCAGACAACCGGTCAACTTCTGGACTTCTTTTACAGTGCGGGGAGACTTCATGTCAATTACCGCCTGTATTTTTTCCGGATTAGCTTCGATGCCTCTTTGGTTAATCAAGAATCCGAGACACTTCCCAGACTCAACACCAAATACGCATTTCTTTGGGTTAAGCATGACCCGGTGCCGCCTGAGTGTGGTGAAGGTTTCTCGCAGGTCTGCTAGGTGATCCGTCTGTCGCTTGGATTTGACTATCATGTCATCGATATACGCCTCTACATTCCTGCCAATCTGGTTGATAAAAACGGTGTTTATCATGCGCTGGAATGTAGCCGGTGCATTCTTCAACCCAAACGGCATCACCGTATAGCAGAATAAACCCTGATCAGTGACAAAAGCCGTCTTCTCCTGATCTTTCTTCCAGAGAGGTATTTGATGGAAGCCGGAATAAGCATCCATAAAGCTCATTAACGCATGGCCGGCTGTTGAGTCGACTAGGCTGTCAATCTTTGGAAGCGGGTAGCTATCTTTTGGGTATGCTTTGTTCAGATCTGTATAATCCACACACATCCTCCAAGTACCGTTCGGCTTCTTTACTAGAACGACATTTGCCACCCAATCCGGGTAGTAGCATTGCCTAATGAATCCAGCATCCAACAGCTTTTTGACGTCAGCCGCTGCCGCTTGAGATCTTTCTCCACCATGATCCCTCTTTTTCTGCCTAACCGGCTGCTTTTTGGGATCTACGGCTAGCTTGTGGACAGCAAGATCCGGGCTGACGCCTGGCATCTCTTCCACTTCAAAGGCAAAGATGTCTTTGAATTCCTTCTGCAGCTGGAGCAAACCTTCTCCCAACCGTTCGAAGGCTACCGTCCCGACCTTGACTGTTCTTTCAGGACGGCTGTCATCTAGGATGACATCAAGGCAGTCACCAGCCGGCTGAGGTCGTTGGTCATCTGACCTTTCCCCGGCTAGTGATTGCTATTTCTCCTTTTTTACGGGTGTCAGTTGGTCCGCCTTTCTTTTCATACCGGCTGCCCTTGGAGCCGGGACTGCTGGGTCGCAGTTATCAATATCTATGGGCTCGCCCTGGCCGGCTGCACCCATAGTTGTCTTGACGTCAGAGAGATAGCACTCTCTTGCCGTCTTCTGGTCCCCGCTTAGGGCACCGACTGTACCATCATCCTTTTGAAATTTGACCAACATGAGGGACGGGATGATGACAGCCTTAGATGCGTTGAGGGTAGGACGGCCAAATATCATGTTGTAGGCGGACAGCTCCTCCACAACTAAAAACTTGACTATCATGTGGCGTCCTTGCCCCTTTTCACCCAGCCGGATCGGAAGATCTATGCTTCCGACCGGATGCACTACTCCACCCCCAAAACCGACTAGTGGGTGAGGAGCCTGGTGCATGTTACCGGATGTGTACTTGAGCTTGGTCAAGCACTGATAACTGATTAGGTCAGACGAGCTCCCGGTGTCTATTAGGATCCGGCCAACCTTCTGGTTGGCAACCTTGCATTCGATGACGATGGGGTCATCATGAGGCCGCTTGACCTTGCCCCGGTCCTTTTCAGAAATAAGGACCTCAGGGAAGATGTCTTTCGATGCCTGGCCCTCATCCACTGAGTTGACCAGCTTCCTGATGTTGTCTTTGGTGCCCCGGATGGTGGGACCCCCTCCGGCAAAACCGCCTGCTATGGTGAAGATGGTCTCTTCATCCGTCTCGGAGTTTACTGGGCCGGTTTTTGCCGCCTGCCCTTTCTTGGCCTGGGTATTACCCTTAGCCTTGGGTAGATAGGATTTTAGGGCCCCCTCATCTGCCAGACGGTCCAATAGCCGCCTGAGGCTATAGCAGCCATTGGTGTCGTGGCCAACATCCTCGTGGTATTGGCAATACTTGCTCTTGTCCCGTTTATTCACGGGGCTTTTCATTTCAGCCGGTTTGTCGAGAGACATCCGGTCTTTGATTTCCAGGAGGATGGTGGAGCAATCTTTTGTGAACTCGTATTTGGGGACATATGGTTCTGACTTCCGCCTGATCTTCTGGGCCGGCTGTCCTGATCGGTCAGCTGCCCAGACCCCTTTTCTCTTTTCTTCCTTTCTTGCCAGCTGATGTTGTTGCCGGCTCTCTTTTTTGTCAGACTTTTTATAATCTGACGGCTGCTTGACAGCACAAAGCTCCGTCGCCTGTATATAGGCTTCAGCTTCAATTAACGCCTCTTGGAGGGTAGCAACCCTCTTCCGGACGAGGTCAAACTTAAAGGTCGACCCATCCTTCAGACCTCGAAAGAAGTCTGTATAGGCCACTTCGTCTGATAGTCCTGGAATCTGAATTCTCATCAGATTGAACCGTCTGACGTACGACCGGAGGCCCTCCCGGTCGCCCTGCTGTATTGCCCCTAGGTCGAGGCTAGTCTTTTTGGCAGGAATATTCATTGAGAAATTTGACGTAAACAAGTACGCCAAAGTTCGAAAGCTGTTGATGCAACCGGCTGGTAGGTTACCAAACCACCGCTGGGCTATGCCCTTGAGGGTTGCCGGGAAGCATCGACACCAGACGACATCATCTAACCCCTGGAGGTACATGAGGTTAGAGTAGGCCATTAGATGGTCTTCTAGGTTGGTGGTGCCATCATAGGCCCCCACCAAAACATTCTTGATCTTAGGCGGCTGTGCCGCCTGGGTTATCTCTGGTGAGAACGTCGTTGGCTGTTCCCCCAAATTTAGCAGGCGCAGCTGCCAGTCCGTGGGTTGGAACGGCTGCTGCGCTTGCCCACCGAAAAGACCCGGTGACATGAAAGGGGATCCACCCAACCCATTCGGTGTGCCGAATAGGCCATGCTGGATCACTTTGGGTCCAGACTGGGCAGAAGCTTCGCCCGTCTGGCTCCTAAGGTTCGTTCCCGTACGCCTGTGTGAGACGTCATGGAAACTGTCCGGGAAGGTCGACGTTGAGGCCGACGCAGACGCCTGACCTCGCTTCTCTTGGAGAAATGTGCGGGCGTCTGAGAATGTTTTCTTGGAGCCATCCGGCTGTACGTGCCGGATGGCCTTTCGCAGCTCCCCTTGAGGAAAACGGAGTCTGCTTGAATCAAACCTTACGCCCTCCCCCTCCTTTGGCTTGGGATGAGGGGTAGGAACTCGTTCTTTGACCGCCTTCTTTCCAGAAGGCTTCTTGGCCGGCTGACCCTTCTTTTGAGTAGCTGACCGGATGAGGCTCTTGATCTCACCCTTGAAACTATTCATGAAAGACATGAGTTCGTTTCTTGTAACGGGGGCTGAGCCCTCCACCGTTTGGGCAATTCCAGCCGGTTGCCCGACTGGGTTGTTGGGAGCAGCTTGGCTGATTTCCCGTTCTCTTCTATCTTTAGCACGAGGGTGCTTCGTTCTGAAAGACCCATCCGGGGCCACATATGTTTCAATTTCGTCGCCACTTTCATGGTCCGTCTGGACCTCAGGCTCGACCACAGGCCGTTTGCCCTGATTCGGTGACACAGTATCAGAAGTCATCTTAGAAGTACTCTCCCCACATACGCCGCCAAATGTTTCGGGGTTTTTTTATGTGTCCTGCGGGAGAGTTACAATTCCAAGAATGCCCTTCGACGCCTGTGCCTGCAAAATCACGAAGACTCCTGGGGGTAGAGCTCCGCCTCCGACGATCAAGTTAGTAAAGATACGGGAGGTAGAATGCACGTAATGTGGAAGTTACTTCTCGCGTAATGGGAGAATTCTGCAATTAATATTGCTCGGGGTAAGTGTTTTTCTTTTTGAGGAGTATTCAATGTGAACAACAAATGTTCCAGCCCCCCATTAATGAGGGTCCTTCCACTATTTATAGTGGGGAAGGGATGGTTTCCCTTTTAGGGTTTAGAGGACACGTGTCAGCAGAGAATTGGAGCACTGCTGACCAACGGCTGGATGCCACGTGTCACTAGGCCATTGGGCCACGTGTTTAGGGTATTTTTACCCCAAACAGCTACAACAACATCACGCAGCTCAAAAACAAAAACAGAGGGCAGCAGCTTGGGGCGTGTTCTCTCTCTCCTCTTGGAGGGGATGGAACCCCTTTCTTCCTCTATTATTTTCATCAATTATATTAGGCTTAATCTAGTCTTTAATCTTTGTTTTCTTAGGTTGTAATGTAGATTAGAGTAGTTTAGAGGGAGAAAGTTAGAGGCTTTAATGGATGGTTGAGAGTTGAAGCTCCAATGTGACAATGGAGGATAAATTTCTTCAACAATCCAATAAGTTTTCTTTTCTCTATCCCAAATTTAATTGCTTTCTTTAAATTTTGCTGTCTTTAATTGATCTTGTAATTGATTTTGTGCTTAGTTTAATTTTTCCCTAATTTCTTGTTTATTTAGTTTAATGGTTTAGTTTACTTGTTCTTGCTAGTTAGGTTTTATTTAGTTTCTTGATCGTTCCTCTTTATTTTTGTTAGTTTAGATGAGCTTAGTTCCTTGTCTAGTTAGTTCAATCATGTTAGTTTAGTTTCTTAGCTAAGGTTAGGGATGATTGTTGATTAATGTACAAAATGAACATTTTATTGATGTTTTGATTGGGATTGTTGGTATATTGAACTAAGAATGAAGGGCTTAATGTTTGGCGTCTTTTTAGCCAATCGATATCATGATTTAATTGCTATTATGCTAGTTGTGCGGGAGTGAGCTAGTTTAATAGAAGAATTTTGTTGCTTAGTTGACGACGACCTTATAGGCGGGGGTTGAGAGTCTAATGGCCTAGTGTGTGCAGGAGTGACCTAGGTTGTTGAACAATTCTCCATGCTTTCAACTTGACTAATTAGATTATCAAAAATGTTTGTTTGCGATTGATTAGTGTTAGTATAGTGGTGCGTATGGTTAATTCTTTATTGATTTGAATGTGCTCATTGAGGTGTGTTTAATGCTTGCTTTAACTTGGGCTAATTGAATGCATGATTTAATTGCTACCCTATTTAGTTGCTTGGAAAAGAGCTATTTAGGTAGAAGTGAACCCTTTGAGTTGATAACGAGCCTCGGCCGGGATTGGGTGCTTAATTGTGTAGCGTGCTCGGGAGAGACCTACACTAGGCGAAAAAACGAATTCCCCACCGGTTCAAACCCCCCCTTTCCCACCGATTTTGAACTTTTTGCACAGGTTTTTACTTAGAACCGGTGCCAAAAGTCCCAAAAAAATATTTTAAAAAAAACTTTTAGCACCGGTTCTTTTCTAAAACCGGTGCCAAAGTGCCAAAAAAAAATAAATATTTTTTTTTTTGCATTTTTTTCACTTAAATTGATGTATAAAACTAACATATATATAAAGTTACATATTTTCATTAAAAAAGGCTGTAATATTACAATTTTTGTCTAAAAAATAAAATATAATATAGACAATGAAAATTTCTATTTATTCTTTCTTTCAAGGGACGGAACTGACCAGCAGAAGTTCAACCAGTTAGGATTTTTCCCGGCGAAACAAAAAGGTGTGACAGCAAAGACTTACTATAGTAAGTAACTAGTATGAGCAGCAGCCTATCTTCTTCCAAGCTAAGGTCTCATTTTCTATATTTATACTCTTTCCTTGGGATGGAACAGCCGATGCAGAAGCATCACCAGCATCAACAGCCTTCTTGCTGAAGATACAATGGATCTAACCTCAGTGAAAGCCAGCTCCACATTGGTTGCTTCAAGAGCAGAAGTCTCCATGAAGACGAGACCCTCCTGCTCTGCAAAAGCCTTCCCTTCATTAGTAGTAACAGCAACCAGATGCCGAAGATCTGACTTGTTACCAATTAGCATGACCACAAAATTCTGATCAGCGTGCTCCCGCAGCTCTCTCAACCACCTTGCAGCTTTCTCAAATGTAGCTTTCCGGGTGACATCATACACAAGCAAAGCACCCACAGCTCCTCGATAGTAGGCACTGGTTATGGCACGATACCTATTTCAACAATAAAGATAGGTCCAATTTAGTTAATTGCTTTCATTCACAAATTGGATAAGAGATAATATTAATTAACTCATAGCAAAGTATGCATACCATTTCTCATAGAAATTAAAAGAAAAGAATCGAGTTGTGAGTTCTAGAAAATGGAAGGGAGATAAATCTATATATTAAAAGAAAAAAAAGTTCAATTGTCATTCCTTAATTTGCCTCAATAGCAAAGATTCTAATGATTTAAGAAGCAGCAATACCTTAACAGTTACCTTGCAAACCAGATCATAACATTGTCAACAGCAAAGATTCTTCTGACACTGCAGCAATCATAACAGGGTTTAATTACAGCAGGGTGCTCCGACTAGACTGGAGTAATAAGAAGACTTTATTATAATATCTATCAGCTCAAACAGATAACTGAATCGAGGAGCTTTCAGATCAAGCAAAGGTATCAAAATTTGATAAAATCATATCCGGATCAAGAAAGATCAGTAGCATGTGATACCATACGTATTTTTTAAGTCATCAAGAGATTAGTTGGCTATATCAAGAGATTGAGAGACAAGTAACAAAAACAATACTAATATGATCTGATCTAGTATACAGAACCTTGTAAATAGAGAAATAACAATTTAAATGAAAATAAATAATAAAGGCAAAGCAAAGTGGTTAATGAAGATAGTTGATTGATAAAATACAAAGAAAGAAGGAGATACAGTAAGATGGAATGGAGAAGGATTTGGGTTAAGTTTACACTCCATCAGTAACACTACTGTTTAGTGGTAACAACCACTACACCATTAGTACAGTACTCCTACTATCACATAAAAACTGATGAAACATGAATCTCAGTTAGACTCCCAGATTTTGCAACACGTAAAATCAGGGGGATCAGTTGAGTGAGATTACATGGGAAATGATTTTTGCACTCCTGGTCCTTTAAATCCCAATTGCCCTTTCATTCTTCTTCATTCTTCCTGGAGTGTTAAAATCATCTCCACTTCCTACCCAGAAAATCTTGCTGGATCTAATTCATTAATTGACTCCACACACAAACAATAACCCTAAACCTACAAACTTTATTAATTAAACAAACTAACAGTACCTGAAATTTAGCTGGATCAAGTTGGCTGATCTTCTTTGAATTATAGGAGCAATTCTTCCAAGTGGTTATTTTCCAAGAATCATAAAGCCTTGAAGCTCCTTCCCACGTCGTAAAATTCACAAAGGCATACCCCAAATTACCTCCTATGTTAATTAACCAAATTCAATTAAAGGAAATAAAACCTGAAAAAGACAAGAAAATATAGAGAATAAAGACGCACTTGAAATCAATAGGAAGATAAAGGAAGTCAAACTCCGAACGAGCCTCAGCATCACTCCGACGCTTCTCATTCTCCTCACGACAATGCTCGTCTAACAGCCGTAGCAGCTCACCCCGACTGCATAAATTAATCTTTGCCTTTAATTTGTAAATAAAACCTGAAAAATAAATAAAGAGAATCGATAGTACTTAAGGCGAACTGGGATGTTACGGATCATCAGAGAAGTGCAATCACGAAACAGGTAAGTAGCAAGTGGAAGTTGAGCATCAGCATCACCATCACCAGGAATTTCAGTGCCAACTCCATAGGTATCAAATGATCAGCACCTGCCAGTATGTTATCATTAAGCACACTAGCTATCAAATCCAACAGGAACATTCACATTTTCTAAACAACTTCAACAGCAAGATTATAAGAAAGGGAAGCTAAAAATTTCATACCAGCATTTTTGTAATTTGGCCAAGCATATGATGATCCAAGGAAATACTAGTTTTCTATATAAATGAAATGTTGAGCAGATCTGATTGCTCCAATATATGATGTTTGGATGCTCTTGTTTATCACCAAATTCTTGGCACAAACCAGGTTCTGCAATGAAAACAGGTTCTACTAGTGTAAGAAGCTTGAGATGATGAAAGAACCTAGTTTCACTGTATTTTAAGTAAACTGAGGATCATAGTTCAACAAGAAGAATTCAAGATGTCAAATCTACCATATTATATGATGCTACAAACCCAGCGACTTGTAGTTTTTTCCATCTTAAAGCATTATTATCTATTTTTGGGCATCTGCATTTTAGTCCAATAAAGGGAACACATTGTCCTACAAGAGTAAAATATATGTTTTGATCTATCACAAATACTCAACTCTTTCTCCACTAATCAAACCAAAATTTTACTACAAGTTTTATTAAAAAAATTTCTGCAATACAAGTTCGACTTTAGCGCCTAAAGTGACATACTTTTGGGGACATACAGATTTCATTATAGTTCAGAATCAAATGCTACAACCAATCATAATATTTGAAGACATCATGGTGTAATGGTGTATGTTGTGGCCACATATAAGTCAGTCAAAAATGAATTAAGGAATACTATAATACTCTTAGAAAAAGGAGCCTAATATGTACTTGCTAGACGTGTGAATGACATATGATCTGAAGGGATAGTTGGAAACTTGGCAATCACCTTAAGCTACATTCACCGGATAAGGTTTGACTTATAATGAAACCAATATGTTGCACTGAAGTCATGAAGATTTGGCTCCAACGACAACAACCAGACTGTCCACATGAACGGTACACAAACCTCTAGTGATTTTCACATAGTAATGAACAGCACATACACTATAATGAGACATTGCTACAAGCGCATATGTAGCTAGCCAGAAAATGAACCTAGAGTAACATCAAAAGATCAACATATATCCTCCTATCTTTATTAACATCAAAAGATCAAAATATCTCCTCCTATCTTTCAATAGCATCAATATATAATCGTCAATCAAGTGTCACGACGAAAAAAGTTATTGGATATCAGACGTGTGAGGAAACTAAAACTAATCAATGTATCCGCAATAACAACAATATTGCTAGAAATTGAAGATCTAAATCCTAAAACAATTTATTTTTTTTAGAAAAAATGTTCTACAACTAAGAATAGTTATGTTTGCAACAATCACAGGAAAATAGAGCTACATCTACTCAAACAAACACAATTATTGATTGCTCACCTCTATCGTAGCATGAATCGCAAATTACTCCAGCAAAATAACGACGACGATAATCGCAGCAGTCACACACTAACAAACACAGTACACAAGAAATCTTCAATAATAAAAAAATATCAAACAAAAAAAATCGAAGAAAAAGGGGGGAATTGACAATAAACCCTAGAAAAAGAAAGCCCTGTCGCCGTGACAAGGAGGCCGTTGTGGTGGAGGTAGAGCCGTGCGTGCTTCAATGACAAACCCTAGATTACCACAACCCTAAAATTACTAAATTGAAAAGCAAATCAACGACAAACCCTAGATTGCGAATGAATTCGAGGGATTAAGTAGACCACAAGAAAAGTCTTACCTCGAAGCTGCTTCAATGGAGGTGAGAAAGCTCATAATTGGCTTCAATGGAGAATATAGAGCACGGCGAGTTCAATGGAGACCAGAGATATGGAGAGAGAAGGAGGTGCTGCTTCAATGGAGTGAGAAAGCTCGTAAATCACTTCAATGGAGAGAGAAGGAGGTGATGCTTCAATGGAATGGAAATTCGGGATGGTGGAAGAGAAGGCGAAAACGAGAGGGAAATAGGAGATGGAAAAGTATGGGGAAAGAAAGAAAGAAGAAGAAAGAAAGAACGAAAAGCACGCTGCCCGGTTTTTTTAAAAACATTTCGCACCGGTTTGAACCGGTGCTAAAACACTATTTCGCACCGGTTTGGTTTGAACCGGTGCGAAATCCCTTTCTCCTTTTTTTTCCTCGTTTATAATTCGCACCGGTTTGAACCGGTGCGAAAAAGATGATTTCACACCGGTTTAATAGGAACCGGTGCGAAAAGTCATTTTCCCAATCCCGCCCATTTCTTTTACCACCGGTTTTCAAGAACCGGTGCGAAAAGTGTGGTGCCTAATTCATTTTTTCTACTAGTGCTAGATGATTAAGATTTGCCCCTTGCATTTTATCGAGAATGTCCATGCTAATTGCTATGCTTGTGCTCGTCACATTAATTATGGTCGATTCCCCTTCCCTAGTGACTTTATCTCTTAGTTTCTAATTCCTTAGTTGTTAGTCTTCCCTTTTACTCTTAGTTCTCTCTCCTCATATCTTTTTGACCTAGCTTAGTTGGTGGTAGTGTGATGATAGTTTAGCCGTCTCCGCGGATCGACCCTTTACTTACCATTAGACTTGTCTAATGTAGGTTTAGGTATAAAAATATTGTTTGGTAGAGGGATAGTTAGTCCAACGACCTAATCTAATCCGCTCTTACCAAAATGGCGCCGTTGCCGAGGATGCCTTCCATTATCGTTGCATTACCTTATTCAGTCTAGGTCTTTATGCATATTTTTCTTTCTTTTTTTTTTTTATTTTTCCCTAAAAAAAAACAAAAACAAAAATATTTGAGCTTTCTTATTTGGTTGCTATTTATTTTGCTTCATTGAATGATGGATCAACTTGTCAAAAATGAGATGTCGTGTTCTTCTTTGCCTCAATTTGAACATGAACCCTTTTGGGCATACTTTAATAGGTTTGAAGAATTCTCTAATTACCATGATTGTGCCTTATGGGAGGCTTGTGAGATTATTTATTGGGGTTTGAATGAGTACACTAGGGGGGTTAGTTGAAAATGTGTTTAATGGTGAATTTCGAGCCAATTCTTCGGAAGAGGCTTGGGATTTCTATTTGGGGTTTGCTAGGAATAGTTATGAGCAAGATAATTATGTTAATTGTCGTGATTTTCCTAATTCTTGCATGAAATCTAATGATGATACTTATGTTCCCCATGATGAACCCTTGATGCATGATGGCAACCCCTCCCCTTTGTATTCCAATTGTGAAGAGATGCATTCAAATGTTGATAATGTTCATGCTATTTTTCATTGTTCTTCGAATGAGTGCATGAATTCCTATGATGTTTCAACACCCCAAATCCTCAATGGCATGATTCTTCATTCAATTCTCCTCTTTCATACTCGGTTTCTAATGAATTCCCCTATGTGTCTAATGAGTCTTTTTGTGAGGGTGATTCGGTCGAAATATTAGAGAAGGAAGAGTGTATGGATGAAGAGGAAGATTGGATTAAAATGATGGACAACAAAATTGCCCAAATAGAATCTTCCCAAAAGAATGCCTTTCCTTTTTCTCCCTCCTCCCATTTGAGTGAGCCTAATGGTAATCAAGAGAGTGAAACAACTCATTTGGCATTTGAAATTATAATTGAAGGTGATGATATTGTAGGTGATGGAGGGAGTATGGATGGTGAGAATTTTGATGACTTTGTGAATTCCAACCCCTCCACCCAATTTGAGCCTCAAAACTCTTCGCAACCCATTGATGATAACAATTTAGTGCAATTGGAGATTAGTTTGAGGTTGCTTAGAGAGAAGTTTGGTTTAGGTGATGATGATATACCCAAGTTTTCTCATGGTAACTTGGGGGATGTTAATAGTGATGATCATGCTCTTGTTGAGAATGAAGAGTCCCGATTGGTGATTGAGGATATATCGAAAATCTTTGAGGGTAGTGAAGATGTGTGGGAAGAGAAACCTTGTGATTAGTAGTTGAGGTTGTGAGTGAGATCCTGAATCTAATCCTTTCAACTTATACCCCTTTTTCAAGGAAGTTTAGCAATGTTCCTTCTTATCCCATCTCACTACCATATTTTCTCAAAAATCAACCAATTGAGGAGCCCCTTGTCTCTCTAAATCACCATGACCCAACTTTTAATTTCAACGATGAGCTTCCACCTCCCGAAAAGCAACTAAATGAGTTTGTTTCTTCTTTTCCTTCTTTTGATTTTTCTTTTCCTTCTTTTAATTTTTCTTGTCCCCCTCCCCTCAAGCATAAAGTCTCTTTCAACTTTGTGCTTGCTTATCATATGAGCATCGCATATGCTCTGTTTCTTGAAATGTTTTCCGATGCATATGACAAGCTTTTGCGTTCCTTGTCGAGGTATTTACTAGTAAGGTCAATCTTGGACCTTAAACAAGACTTTCTCGGGAAGTAACCTGTGTTTCTATTTCTTTTACTTTTCTTTATTTCTTTTAATTTTGTTTTTCCTCGTGTTTCTCTTTGTGTATAGGTTTTTGATGTCTATATCCTTGCGCATGGACCTTGGATCGAGAACCATAAGAAGAAACAAACCAAGGAATGCTTGCACTATAAGTGGAAGCATCAAAGAAGAGTGATTTGATGAAAATGAGTAAAATGAGTTCAATTGCGCGTTTCACACCCACCCATTATTTGGTTCACTCTTTCCATATTTTCTCTTTTATTGCTTTACCTTCTTATTCGCATGTGGTTTGAAAGACTCATGTTTGTGGTTTTGTTGTTTCTTTCTTCCCCTTCTTGATCTCTTGATTGCATGATTTACCCCCCATACATAACAAGGTTTATTTCTTGACATTGGTTATTCTATACTTGGATGGCCATGAGTGCCTTATTGACTTGACTTTTGGTATACATGGATTTGTTGATCATGCTTTCTTCTTGCGCTATTGTATATACATCCCCTAATTTTTCTTGCTTTGTGAATATTTGTTTGTATAAAGTCTTTTCTTTGGAAAACAAGGCATGTTTGCATATGTGTTTTCACCCGTTCTTGTTTTGGACTTAATGTTTTGAATTTGTATCCTTGAATGTTTTTCTTCCTAAGTGGTGAATGTGTGCACGGTTTGAGAATGTCATTGGTTGATTCTAGGATACTATATGCTAAGGTAGCCGGTTTATGAACTCTTGGGGTCCATGAAACCTTAGTTCATGGGAAAGTGGTAAGATGGAGTTGCTCTCTATAGTGGATGTGAAGCCCTTTAGTTGGTAATTGCTATTCATCCCTTGTGAGTTTCATTTATTCTACCTTTCATCACCTTGTTGAGTGGCAATTTTGGAACCTTAGCTATGCATGTCTTACTCTTTGGTTTGACTTTCTAGCTTCCCGAGACCGTGATCGAGCCACTCTAGGGGATGACAGGGCATTGTTCATTTTCCTTATCTTCTTTTTGTTTTGTTACTAATTTGGTTTTCTATTTTGCATTTGCCCCTCTTGCTAACCCTTTTGAGCCTATTCCCTTTCTTCATTATGAGCCACATTACAAGCCTTATGACCTTTCATTTCCCTAACCCTTAGTTTGGTGAAGCATTTTGGTTTGGGAGTTTGTTTTGTATTGTGTTGGTTTGAATGAAAATGTGGAAGTAATATGCTCTTTGGACCAAGCAAGAAAGTAAATTGTATATATTGTGTGTAATAAAAGCAAATGCATTCAAGAAAAAGCCGTCCATAGTTAAAAAAGGCAAGGACACAAAAAAAAAATTACAAAAAAAAAAAATAAAAATTAGTTGGTTTCGTTTTCTTCCCTATTTTAAGCATTGAGGGCAATGCTTCGTTCAAGCTTGGGGGGAGCATTCCTTCGTTTTTGTTTATACTTCGTGTGTCGGTGTTGAATAAGCTTGGGGAGTTGGCATTGTTGGTATTCTTGTTTGATGTTTGGTGACTTCTTGAGTTTGTTTTTGAGGTTTGATCACCCTTTTGCTTCATTTAGGAAATACCACCAAATTTTTCAATTTTTTCCCCCGCCTTGACCCCTAGCCTTACGTTACAACCAATAAAAGACCCTTAGACCCTTGAGGGTTGAGTCAACATCGGTGGAGGGAGATAGTCTTCAAACCTATGGAGAGAGTATGCATAGTTAAGATGTCGGGATGACCTTCTCATAATTTTCATTTCTTTATCTTTTTCCGGTTCCTTCGAGGAATCATGAGAAGCTAGCTTAAGGGTTGATTTGAAGCTAGAGGAGAGAACGTGGCCCGATTGGTTGGAGCGAGGGTGAATTGAGTCCTCATTAGTTCTCTATGCTTAGCATATTTTATGTTTCAATCAACCATTGACATATTGGAACGTGCATCCATTCGTCTATTTAGAAAATTTTACATTCATTGGTGCTTGTTCCTATCTCTTGTCCAAATATGAACTTGTGTTTTTCTTTTTGTTTTATTACCTTGCCTTGGTTTTTGTCAAGAGTTGTGGGTTAAACTCTTAGGAAACCCTCACAAAAGAACACTCGTCCTCTTAGGCGACTTTAGGGTTTAAATGGCTTATTGTTTGCGCTAAAAACAACCGTGATTCCTACGAAAGTGAGTTAGTGTATATTCTTCTGTTTCCCTTTTCTTTTTAGTATTGGTTGTCTACCTTTATTTCTAATTTGTATGTTGATCTTGCTTGAGTACAAGCAAGAGGCAAGTGTAGGGGATTTTGATAAGTGGCATTTATGCCACTATTTAGGCCTCAATTCCATGTCATTTCCCTACGCTTGTCGTTTCTTTAAGCCTATTTCGCTCGGTTTTCCCCGTTTTTCCAATCATTACGCTAAATCCTTTGTATTCCCCTCTTATTTGCCTATTTGTACTACTTTTGGGATATTTCTTATATTTTGTAGGCCGAAAAGGTGGAAGTCGAGTAAAGAGGGAAGTTCGGGAAGCCGTTCACGAGCCTCGAGAAGTTAAGCGCTATGGATCCATGTAAGAGGCCTTTAAAAGGGCTCTCTAGGCCTCAAAAGACCTCCCCAAGTTTTCTGAAGATGCCTTGGAGAGGGCCAGGAGAGGGCGCAGCCAGAAGGCCCACGGGCGCGGCCCAATAACCCGCGGGCGCGGCGAAGAGGGTCTGAAAATCAGTAAGTTCAGCGTAGACAGACCCTTGCTTACTCTTTCGGCCTTAACTTTTGATCTACACATCGGATTTAGGTGATTCAAATTGAGTTGTAAACTAGAATTAACGAGCTTTCCAACGGTAGGTTGCACGACCCAAGAGGCCTCTTAAAACATAAGTTATGGCCCTTTGAAAATGAAAAATGCTGTCAGCCCTCTACAATGAGCTTGCGCGGTTTCTACCTGCTTCGTGAGAGGGCTCTCACACCTAAGGAGAGGGCGCTCAACTTTAGCACTTCTCCAGCCCAATGCCTTCTTCTTCCATCCAAGAAAAACCCAACAAAAGAAATAAAGGAGAAGGCAGCAGCTACAACAACATCACGCAACTCACAAAAGAAAACAGAGGGCAGCAGCTTGGGGCGTGTTCTCTCTCTCCTCTTGGAGGGGATGAAACCCCTTGCTTCCTCTATCATTTTCATCAATTAGATTAGGCTTAATCTAGTCTTTAATCTTTGTTTTCTTAGGTTGTAATGTAGATTAGAGTAGTTTAGAGGGAGAAAGTTAGAGGCTTTAATGGAGGGTTGAGAGTTGAAGCTCCAATGTGACAATGGAGGATTAATTTCTTCAAAAATCCAATAAGTTTTCTTTTCTCTATCCCAAATTTAATTGCTTTCTTTAATTTTTGCTTTGTTTAATTGATCTTGTAATTAATTTTGTGCTTAGTTTAATTTTTCCCCAATTTCTTGTTTATTTAGTTTAATGGTTTAGTTTACTTGTTTTTGCTAGTTAGGTTTTATTTCGTTTCTTGATTGTTCTTCTTTATTTTTTTTAGTTTAGATGAGCTTAGTTCTTTGTCTAGTTAGTTCAATCATGTTAGTTTAGTTTCTTAGCTAGGGTTAGGGATGATTGTTGATTAATGTACAAAATGAACATTTTATTGATGTTTTGATTGGGATTGTTGGTGTTTTGAACTAAGAATGAAGGGCTTAATGCTTGGTGTCTTTTTAGCCAATCGATATGATGATTTAATTGCTATTATGCTAGTTTTACGGGAGTGAGCTAGTTTAATAGAAGAATATTTTTGCTTAGTTGACCACGACCTTATAGCCGGGGGTTGAGAGTCTAGTGGCCTAGTGTGTGCGGGAGGGACCTAGGTTGTTGAACAATTCTCCATGCATTCAAATTGACTAATTAGATTATCGATAATTTTTGTTTGCGATTGATTAGTGTTAGTATAGTGGTGCGTATGGTTAATTCTTAATGATTTGAATGTGCTCATTGAGGTGTGTTTAACGCTTGCTTTCACTTGGGCTAATTGAATGCATGATCTAATTGCTACCCTATTTAGTTTCTTGGAAAAGAGCTATTTAGGTAGAAGTGAACCCTTTGAGTTGCTAACGAGCCTCGGCCGGGATTGGGTGCTTGATTGTGTAGCGTGCTCGGGAGTGACCTAGATGATTAAGATTTGCCCCTTGTATTTTATCGAGAATGTCCATGCTAATTGCTATGCTTGTGCTCGTAGCATTAATTATGGTTGATTCCCCTTCCCTAGTGTTATCTCTTAGTTTCTAATTCCTTAGTTGTTAGTCTTCCCTTTTACTCTTAGTTCTCTCTCCTCATATCTCTTTGACCTAGCTTAGTTGGTGGTAGTGTGATGATAGTTTAGCCGTCTCCGCGGATCGACCCTTTACTTACCATTAAACTTGTCTAGTGTAGGTTTAGGTATAAAAATATTGTTTGGTAGAGGGATAGTTAGTCTAATGACCTAATCTAATCCGCTCTTACCAGTAGTGGTACCTTAGGGTGTGGCTGTGGCGGTGATGGTGCACGTGGTCAGGGTTGTGCCCGGCCCTGGGCATGGGCAAGTAGAATATCGTAAGTGTAAGACTCTTGTCCAGGGGGAAAGGCAGTCAGCTCGGGGTTAGGAAGAGGGAAAACGGGTGTGTAATCCTTCCCTACCCTCACAAGTCACTCTAGAACTTTGCTACAGTTAGGCTTAACCCGGTTCAAAAATTGGAAGTATGGAAAATTCATAAGAGTATCCCCCCCACAGTTGGTCAACCCCTCGTATCTAGACTCATTAAACCCCGCCTTCTTAATCGCTATCCTAGTGATTAGGCCGCCACAATGGATAGGGGTCTTGACATTGCTACTACAAGCATTGGCGAGCCTACTCAAATGGGTAATAATATATCGAGCAATGTTCAATTTCCCGTACCCATAAACATAATGTCCTAGGATAGCTAGCTCGTGGTTTTGGGCGTTTTGAGGTTCATGACGAGCTAGAAAACAAGTCCCCGAAAATCTTTGGAAGATTTTAGGGACAGGGTGGTGGAAAGGAAGGGCGCTAGCATGTTGTGAATTTGGGCAAGGTTTGCCCGACAAAGTGAGATATATATCATCGGCCTTATAATCTTCATGCCATTGGATGGGGGGATGGGGATCAAGTTCAAACAAAGTAGCAAATTCAACATAGGTTAAACTAACATTTCTATTATTCAACCTAAAATGCAAAATAGGACCATTATTTGATTGAATCACATTCAAGGAGGATAGAAATTCACATGTTATTTCTCTATAAGTGGGATAGTGCATATCAATAAATTTTCGCATGCTATATCATTCATGAAACGTCTAACATGCTCATATAAACCTAGAGATTGAAGGGTGTCTCGGTGTAACCACCGAGAAGGATTTACCTCCCGTTCGTAGAGGTTGATGAGCCGTTCACGTTGTTGCGAAGTTGCAATCTTGATCGTCGGCCACTGAGGTAGTTGTAGCTCTGGGTCGACTGGTGCACTCGAGCCCGAACCACGCCCCCCTTGTGTTCTTGCCCTCTTTCCAAACATCTTGAATATATTACAATTTTTTTTTCAAAAACACACAAAATTAGGATAGAAATAAAGAAGGTGAAGAGAGGAGAAGGAATATGTAAAAATATCTGAGTTTGGGTGAGAATTGGAGGAGAGATCTTAGAGAGAAGGTAGAGAAAATTGAGTTTTAGAGAGAAACTATGGAGGAAAGTGTAAGAAAGAAGAAAGAAAGAAGAAGAAAGGAGAAAGAAGAAGAAATCACGTAGGAAGGTATAGGCGCGCCCGGTCGGGCGATCTAGCGAATTGAAATTTGCTGGGCTCAAGCTCGGTCGGGCGTACTCTCGCCCGGTCGGGTGGGATTAAGGTTCCAAGTTTGCTTCCTCTCGCGCCCGGTCGGGCGAATTTGACTCTTTTTTCAAACTTTATTCTCGCGCCCAGTCAGGCGGATGTTCGCCCGGTCGGGCGATTTTTAGGATAAAATCTTTCTTTCCCTCGCGCCCGGTCAGGCGCCATCTCGCTCGGTCGGGCGAAATTGCTCGTATACGGACTTTCTGTCGCGCCCGGTCGGGTGGATGCTCGCCCAGTCGGGCGCGGTATAGTATTATGAGTCCAATTTTTTTTTTCTTTTTCTCTTCAAAATTTGGCTAACTCTTTTTCTCCAACCTGTACAAAATACTCTAAAACACATTAAATTCCCTCCTCTCAAAAGACAAAATAAGGGAAAAATTATTCTAAAAAGCAAGAAAATACGGGTTCCCTCCCGCAAAGCGCTGGTTTATCTAGGTCCCGCACGACCTTACTATATGTCGATCAAGATTAGATGGAATCGATTAGGTGAAGTAATTCAACTGCACCAATCGTAGCCCCTTCATGGTATAATTTCAATCTTTGGCCATTTACCTTAAAATCACCACTATGTTCATCATATAACTCCATAGAACCGAATTTGTTTGCCCTTTTAACAGTGAAAGGACCCGACCACCTTGAATTTAACTTTCCTGGGAACAGTTTGAGTCTAGAATTGAAGAACAAGACCTTATCACCCTCTTTGAATTCTCTCGGAAGGATCATCTTGTCATGCCATTTCTTGGTCTTCTCCTTGTAGACATGTGCACTATCATAGGGCCATCAACCTAAACTCATCTAGTTGGTTAAGTTGTAGTAGCCTCTTTTCTCCCGCTAACTTAGCATCCAAATTGAGCTCTTTAATTGCCCAATAAGCCTTATACTCTAATTCCACTGGAAGGTGACATGATTTTCCATACACGAGTCTATAGGGGGAAGTACCAATGGGGGTCTTAAATGCAGTTCTATATGCCCAAAGAGTGTCATCTAACTTATCGCTCCAATCCTTCCTAGACTTTGCTACCACCTTCTCTAGAATAGCCTTAATCTCGCGGTTAGAAACCTCAACTTGGCCACTAGTTTGGAGATGATAAGCTAAACCCATCCTACGGTAAACACCATACTTCTTGAGAAGGGTATCTAACTTCCTCTCATGAAAGTGAGATCCTCCATCACTAAAACGGCTCTAGGGACTCTAAATCTAGGAAAAATGGTTTTCTTAAAAAGCTTATGGACCACCTTGGCATCATTAGTAGGTGTGGCAATGGCTTCAACCCACTTGGATACATAATCAACGGCGACAAGGATATATCGATTCCCTTTTGATGAGGGAAAAGGTCCCATATAATCAACACCCCGAACATAAAAAATTTCACTTCCAAAATACTAGTTTGAGGCATCTCATGCTGCCGCGAGATGTTGCAAGTCCTCTGGCAAGAGTTACAAGCTTGAACAAAGGAGTGGAGTGAGAATCCTTAAACATGCTGGGCCAATAGAAACCCGACTCATTGATCTTTACAACCGTCTTGGTGGGACCATGATGTCCACCATATGGTGAGTTGTGACATCTTTTAAGTACACCGTGGACTTCCCATTCTGGAACACACCTGCGAAATAGTCCATCTGCACACTCACGAAACAAAAAAGGATCATCCCAAACATAATGTTTTACATAAAAAAAAAGGAACCTCTTTTTCTGTTGGTAGGACATATCAGGAGGTAGAGTACCACCCACAAAATAATTAGCATAATTTGCATACCAAGGGTGTTGCTCTACAATTGTAAACAAGTGGTCATCAGGGAAAGAATCATCAATAGGAAGAGAATCCTTCCCCTCATCATACCTGATCCTTGACAAGTGATCTGCAACAACATTCTTTGCTCCCTTTTTGTCTTTAATTTCCACATTGAAATCTTGGAGCAAGAGAACCCAACAGAGGAGCCTTCAAGTGTCACATAGAGGGAGAGAGTAGGTGAGGACCATTCAAAGGGGGGACCAAATCCCCTTGCTCACCAAGCAACCCCTCAATTTCGGTCCCCACACAAAACCGCACACACCTCGCCACTTGGATTGCTGGAAGCCTGCCAAGGCTGCCAGCTGGCGCCTAGCACCAAGGCTGGGCAGCCCAGCCAGCCAGCACGCAACACACGCGCAGCCAACGAGCACCCAGCACATGCGCAGCCAACCAGCACGCACGCATGCGATGATGTGTGCTGCTGCTTGGTGCGTGCTTGCTATGCGAGTGGTGTAGTGCTTGGTGCTGCTACGCTAGCATGCACGCACATCCCAGCATGCCTAGCACGCTGCTACAATGCTCGTGCTAGCGAGAGCGCTGCTGCTATGCGATGCCCAGCATGCACAGCCCATAGCAGAAGCACGCATAGCGAGCTGTTGTGCGAGTGCTATGCGATGCACGCTTGCGGCTGGGTGCATGGCCCAGCACACTAGAAAGCTAGCATGCTTGCGGCCTCGTGCACCAGCCTTGCTAGCATGCTTGGCCTAGCACGCAATGCATGCTAGGCTTGCGACATGGCTTACGATGCGCATAGTAGCTTAAGCTAGCCTAGCACTCGCATGCCTAGCCAACCTAGCTCGAACTTGTCGCTTGTTTGATTTCTCATCTCGTCGAATTCTAAACTCGACTCGACTTGCGACGCTCGGTTTCGACGCTCTAAGCTCAACATCCGACGTCTTTGTTCATAATACTCTAATGACTCATCTAATCCTTAGGATTGATCCGTCGTTTCGGATCGGTTATTTGATACAGGTACGACCCGAAGGGTTAAGCAAAGATTAAGCCGTAATATTAATTATGCATTAATATTACTGATCGGAAGCGGCCTCCACCTAGGCATTCTGATCACTTGACCTCACTGAAGAATTAGCTTTCTAATAATTCTGAACCCTCTATTGGAATAATACACTTGATGGAAGGACACCATTCCTTTCATAGGTTGAGAGCTCCTCTCTCTAGATTGTAGTTAAATTAGTAGTTTAGAGAGAGAAAGTGAGAAATTTCAATAGAGAGAATTCAAAGATTGAAGAATCAAGTGTGACAATTGCTTTGGAAATCTTCTCAACTATTTAATGAGCATTTTACTCTATCTCATCTTTATTGCATTCTTTAATTACTTGTTGATTTAGTTTTGTTGATTGATTCTTTGATTAGAATATTTTTTCTTCAATTATGGTTAATTCTTGCTTTAGATTTATTAATTGAATTCAATAGCGCTGCCATCTTCCTCATCACCTACGGGGCCCTAAGCTGTCCTTTTAGTTATGACCATAGTGTCCTGCATAGGCACAGAGACGGTCGGATTGGGGTATGTTTGCAGAGGGGAATCCAAGTGGGGGCAGGCGGCACTCCTAGTCCTAGATTCACCCATCCCTGGTGACCGGCTGATTACCCTAGGTCGTGCTGTGTGTGTTTGTGAAACCATTTTGAAAAACAAGGAATAACAAACACAGACGAAAATTTAAAGAACAAGAAAGAGAAGGAGCAGGCGGTTACATTGTATTGTTGGTACTGAAAGAACCTCTTGGGACGTCTGTAATGCAAGCGGATCAAACTCAAGCGGCAATAAACAAATTCTCTCAAAAGTCAAAGATTCTCTCGGAAAATATCTCGTGAATATGCGAAAATAAGGGGATGAAAACATATATATAAGGGTAAAAGTCCCAGGGGCAACCCTGACATTTACTCCAGAAGGTAAACAGTAAAAATATTGTTCACCCATACGTGTATGACACTTGTCACTGGCGTCACGTGCTGCGCCACGTCACCCCTGTGAGGGGAAAATGATTTGGGTATTTTACCCTGCCACGTGGACCAACCAGAGCGTGACACGTGTCCCCCTAGGGACAGCCCAAAGTGGACCTACCAGGGCTAGACATGTGGCAAGCAGATAACCCGCATGGAATTGGCGGCCTTTAAGGCCCAATTCCCTAGACTGCCCTAAAACGGCGTAACCCATTAGTCCTAGGTTTCCGTAACATAGGACAGGGGCACAAATCCCAATGACCCTATAAATAGGGAGATTTACCCCACTTTGGGGACAACAATAAATAATTAAAACAGGTAACTCAAAACCAGACGCATCAGTCCCAAAGATATAAGGGAACAGGGCAATGATCAATCGGGTCCAGGCAGGTCGTCCGACCAGCCATTTGGTCAGCCCTAGGCGGTAGAGGAGACTGCACTTGTTACGCGAGATGAGATAATAAAACTCATGTCAAGTTTCAAGGGAGAGATCAAGGATTTGATCACAAAGAGGACGGCTGGTCCAAGCAAGGGTTAGTCGGCCAAGAAGCCTTCTCACTCTGAGAAGAACAAGTCAGTCTAGGACCGAGAGCCCACTCCGCATCCTAAATTAAAGGAGGGGAAGCGGCCCTTGATTGATCTTTCCAAGATCTGATTCCCTGAGGCAGGGAAGAAGAAGGCCATCTAGCATGTCCAGCCGGATGGCTCAAAGAAGACATACTCTAATGCCTGGTTCCTAATCGAGCAGAAGAGAAACTGGCAACTGTTTGAGTCCGCTTCAACGTCGAGTGACCCAGACAGCATCCAGAATACCTCAATGAGGTATTCTTAATCTGTATGAGAGAGTCAGTTAGGCAGTCGTTCGTCCACAGTAGCCCTCAAATGATCCATTAGGCCACGTATGTGCCTCAGCAGCCATGCATGCCGTATGGACAACCTTACATGCAACCGACCCTCTTTAGGGGTCAGGCGGCGCGAAGGTACAACCTTTGGACTGGCAGCTCTATCTGCTAAAACTTGGGGAACAACCTTCTGCGTTCTCCAAGGAAAAAACCGAGGCGGCACAGCCGGCCAAGGTTAAAAATGTTTTGGTGGGTACTTATTATGGTACCACCAACCCTGAAGAACACCTCATCGCCTACACCAACCTCATGTACTTCCAGGGTTGGATGACGCCACCTGGTGCCCATGCTTCCAGGCTACATTGAAGGGAATCGCCCAACAATGGTTCGGCAATTTTCCAGCCGGCTGCATAAATAGCTTCAAGACGCTTGCGTTCTTGTTTGCTTCTAACTTCTCTATGAATATCCCTACTAAGAAAACAAGTCTTGACTTGGGTGCAGTGCAGCAGGGGGATAGAGAAGGGTTGTGGTCGTACGTCAGCCGGTTCAATTTTGGTGAGAATCCAGATTCAAGGGCTGTCTATCGATGTGGCTTATACAGACTTCTTCAAGGGTCTGAAGGACGGGTCGACTTTTAAGTTTGAACTCGTTAGAAAGAAGGTTGCCACCCTCCAGAAAGCGCTGATGGTGGCGGAAGCCTATATACAGGCGACCAAGCTCTGCTCCATCAGCAAGCAGTCGAACTCCAAGAAGTCTGAAAAAAAAGAGAATCGGCAAGCTCAGCCGGCTAAGAAAGCTGAAGAGAGTAAGAAGAGAAAAGAGATCCTAGCGGTTGATGACTCTGATCAGCCGTCCCAGATGAAAAAGAAAGAGTTTTAACCGTACATCCCAAAGTACGAGTTTAACAAAGACTGCTACTCCATCCTCATGGAGATAAAGGACCGGGTGACCATAGAGAAGCCCGCTACTACGAAAGGTTTCGCCAAAAATCGGAACAAAAACATGTACTGCCACTTCCATGAGGATATTGGCCACGACACCAACAAATGATATAGTCTCAAACGGCTGTTGGACCATCTGGCTGATAAGGTGGTGTTGAAGTCTTACATCCTAAAGTCTAAGGTGACCTTGAAGATAAACCCCGGGCAGTCGTTTTAAAAGGATGCCCAACCTTCTAGTAGTTTAGACACTAAAAAAGAGTCGATCTACACGATAGCAGGCGGCTTTGCTGGAGGGGGCCCAACAATCAGGGGCACCAAGGACCATGTCAGACGGCTGGATGTCAGTTCAGTTGATGAGGGTCAAGCGTCTAGTGACACGTAGGCCGGAAAAGTAATTGTCAGGCCATTCGGCTAAAGGAAGATTTAAACTTGGTCATCTTGAGGGGAGGACTCTTCGACATTCCCATCAATCGGATGACCCCCATCATGCTCGAAGTCCTCATTCTCAGCCATGTCTTCATCAGCTTTGCCCTTTTTCTCCGCCTGTGGCCGCTCCTCGTCAAGCTCTTCAGCGGCTTGCTCAAAACGATACTCCCAAACGGAGTAGTTGTCGTCAGGATGCAAAGCATTCCAAGCCATTCTCATCCGGATGGCACAGTCGGCCTCATTCTTCTCGACTAGCTACCTCTTTTCGTCCTTGGTTGCTCTTCCTGGTTGGCGAGTTTTCTTTTCAGATTCTCGTTTTGATGGCGGAGGCTGTCTGTTTCCCTACTGACATCCTCATGCTTCTCAAGCTCGTCCTTGGCTGACTTCAGCTTGCCCTAAAGCTCAGATACCCTCTTTTGGGCCACCTCTAGCTGCTGCTTGACTTGCAGGTTGGCCTCCGCCTAAGAATGCTGGATATAATGAGTGAGTGCTTTGGCTTGGTCTAGAGCAGAGACGGCCCTTTCTTTGGCACTCTTTACCTCTTTTTGTTTGTCAGAGAACGGCTTCTTGAGCCTATTCACCCGCAGCATGGCCTGCATCCGGCAAAGAAGATCATCAATATACAAATAGCACGAGAGGGGTCAGAAATATTTTCCAACTTAAAAACAGGTTACCTCAGCTAGAAGCGCTAAAATGGCATCAAAGTTGAGGGTGCCAACCCCCCTCACAGAGTCCCGCTCCTCGGTAGAGACGGCCTTCAACATGTTCTTAGCGAACTGCTGTATATCCGGTCTTTGGGTAGCATCTGCACATTCAACACTTGGTGAGAAGTAGACATAAGCCCGACCTATAGACCGGGTGTCTTCAGAGCTGTTGGGCGACTACTGATAAGACTTTACCCTATTAGGGTAAGGTAATTGATTGAAGGCACTAATACATGGGAGCTCAACCTCCAAGTCTTTAGGACGCCTGTCTTTGCGTCCGCCTTTTACATGCCCGCCTGTTGCTGCTGAGCCGACAACAGCAGTGAGTGGTTTTCCACTCTTCGACGTCCGGGGGACATCCGGGTTTTTAAGGGACTAGAGAGAAGCAGACGACTTGCCGGCAGTAGAGGGATGGGAATCATCCCTAGACATGGCGGTAGATGGATTTTTCTGCGCCACAGATATCCTCGATTTAGAGGGTGTCCGGTCCTCCTAAGCAAACGGACACTTCAGTGGCTTATCGCCAAAAGCAGGCGGCCTCGTTGATCCTTCCTAAAAATTAAGTTAAGCCGTCAAGTTCAAGCCAATAAGGTCCTCCTGACTGTGACAATTGTGGAATACTTACATGATCCAAATGATCTTTCTTGAAGATCTGGTTTTTCTGCCGGATCATTTGGCGATAGGTGGAAGCAGAGCTCGCGGGTTTCTTACTCGGAGATAGCTGCGACATTGCTTCTTCTATAAAAAAGGTCGAATGAGTGCCAGTAAGAAATAATACGAAGAATAAATATATATTTGCTAGACGGTCTCATCCGACCAGCTACCTTTCGTTTTTTCTGTGCTAAGACCGCAGGCGGCTAAGTAAAAAGGGTCCCTTAGCCACTTAAACCTAGGGATGTAACTATGGGGAATTATCTCCCTTTTGTTCCCTCCCTCTAAGGTTTTGGTGGAAACCTTGAATAAGCCAGGCGTTAAAATTTAATCCAAGCCTTCATTAGGAACAGGCGGGAGGATCGCCTTCTGGCCTAGAAGGTACGGGTTCCTAATCCGAGTGTTATACTACCGATCCCGCCTGGTATCTGGCGAAGAGATGATGTAAAAACAGCTCCGCCAGGGTCATCATGAACCCCTTGTGACAAGTTAGGGTGTACCACCCAGGGCCGACTGCCTTAGGAGCCTTGCTCAAATATTGCATCGAAGCAAAGGCCTCAAAGCCCGGTTTCACCCCCTGCATCTTACACGCGGCGACGTACCCAAGAACGTTCACCCACGAGTTAGGGGCGAGCTGCCAAACACTCAGGCGGTATCCGTCCAGGATTTTCTCAACGTCTTTATCAAGGGGAAATCTCAAGCCCGCCTATATCGCTGCTTCGTAACAGCCAAAGCATTGATCCCCATAACTTTGATAAAATGGCCAGACGACTGTATCATTCAGGTCAGGTTTCACCCCCTGCATCTTACAGGCACCGACGTACCTAAGAACCTTCACCCACGAGTTAGGGTCGAGCTTCCAAACACCCAGGCGGTATCCGTCCAGGATTTTCTCAACGTCGTTATCAAGGGGAAATCTCAAGCCCGCTTGTATCGATGCTTTGTAGCAGCCGAAGCATTAATCCCCATAACTTTGGCCAGACGACTATATCGTCCAGGTCAGGGACATGAATCTCATATCCGGTCCCCATGACATAGGTGTCCCGGAATTCCTCAAGCTTTTTTAACATATTTCTTTAAGTCCCAACAGAGACATGGGTGAAATAGGTAGTGATTCTTTTCGAGTAGAAGAAGAATCTTCCCCTTGTCCTCTTTCAGGAGAGGCGGCCTCCTCCTTTGAGTCAGAGGCAGAATCAGAGCTTTCTGGCTCTTCATGGGATACAGGCACCTTAGTTCTATTTCGGAACCGCGTGAAACACATCCGATTGGGATGACCCTTGTTCAAAGCCGGATGCACTATCATTAGCCTCATCATCTGACTCGTTCAAGATGGAGTCATCCTGCGTGCTTGGAGTGCCAGGTGGGTGATCAAAAACCTCATCTCTTGGCACCCTAATAGCGCCTTCATCTTCCACATCACCTATGGGGCCCTAGGCCGTCCTTTTACTTATGACCATAGTGTCCTGCATAGACACAGAGACGATCGGATTCGGGTAGTTTTCAGAGGGGAGTCCAAGTGGGGGCAGGCGGCACTCCTAGTCCTAGATTCACCCGTCCCTGGTGACCGGCTGATAGCTACCCTAGGTCGTGCTGTGTGTTTTTATGAAACCATTTTGAAAAACAAGTAATAACAAACACAGACGAAAATTTAAAGAACAAGAAAGAGATGGAGCAAGCGGTTACCTTGTATTGTAGGTACCGAAGGAACCTCTTGGGACGTCTGTAACGCAAGCGGATTGAACTCAAGCGGCAATAAATAAATTCTCTCAAAAGTCAAAGATGCTCTCGGAAAATATCTCGTGAATATGCAAAAATAATAAGGGGATGAAAACATATATATAGAGGGGTAAAAGTCTCAAGGGCAACCCTGACATTTACTCTAGAAGGTAAATAGTAAAAATATTGTTCACCCATGCATGTATGACACATGTCACTGGCGTCACGTGCCGCACCACGTCACCCCTGTGAGGGGAAAATGATTTGGTATTTTACCCTGCCACGTGGACCAACCAAAGCGTGACACGTGTCACCCTAGGGAGAGCCCAAAGTGGACCTACCAGGGCTAGACATGTGGCAGGAAGATACCCCGCATGGAATTGGCGGCCTTCAAGGCCCAATTCCCTAGACTGCCCTAAAACGGCGCAGCCCATTAGTCCTAGGTTTCTGTAACCTTGGACAGGGGCACAAATCCCAATGAACCTATAAATACGGAGATTCACCCCAGTTTGGGGACAACATTCAATGATTTAAACCACTTAATTCTCTCACCTCTGATAAAACACCTAATCTTGGAATCCGAGAAGATCTCACTTTACTTTCCACACCTTTTTACATTCTTTGACCGGTTCTAACTTGATGGTTGGAGGCAGAACTCCACCCGACCGGAGTCTCCGTTGTTTTGCAGGTACAGGCTCCCAGAATCTAGACTTAGTGACGTAACTCTCTCAAGGGACACAAAAAACCCCGAAACAAGTAGCTTGCTTGCTAGGGTTTTAGTTAGGCTTGCTTGATTGATTATAAGATTGATTTGGGAATTTGAGTAGCTCTTGTATTGTAATTAGATTGGTTGAAAGAGGTTTGCAAGTTGTTTTGTTTAATTGGAGTAGCTAACCATGATGTTAAGCATGATTACATGATTAAGTTCATTATAATTGGTTGAGAATTGATCATGTTTATTCGATTATTTTTCTTAAGAGGGATCTTGGTTAGATACTATGAGGATGATTGGTTGAAGGCTCCTAATTGCTCCTATTATTTGTCTTTACATTACTTGAATTGCTCGATTCCTTGATTAGCTTAACTATCATGAATGCATGTGGATCTCATTCCCTATATTAATTTTAATTGATTTCTTAGTGTTCATAGATGATTACTTGTTAGTATTATCTTCTCACATCTTTAAGATCGACCTAGCTTATTAGGAGTAGATTAAAAACAATTGACCATAACCGTTTCCAGTAGTTGGACCCTCGACTTTCCTTTATACTTGTATTTAGGTTAGTTAAGTGAAAACACTTAGCCATACCTAATTTTTCCCTTTGTGAAGATCAGGGACCCTAAGCAAATAACCTTGAAAAGAATGGTGTCCTGCGAACAAGTATATTATTCCGATAGAGTGTTCAGAATTAATTAAGTAATCGAAGTGCCTAGCTAGAGGTCGCTTGTGATTAGTAATATTAATGTATAATTAATATTACAGCTTAATCTTGACTGAACCATTCGGGTCACACCCAATCATGTACCCGAACCGAAGCGACGAATTAATCCGAAGGATTAAATAAGTCAATAGAGATTTTACGAACTAAGATGTCGGATTCCGAGCTTAGAGTGTCGAAACCGAGCGTCAAAAGTTGAGTCGAATTTATGAATCGACTAGACGGAAAAATCAGCCAAACGACATGTCAAAATATTGTCGTAGCCTCGCATTGCCCTAGCCAAGCGAGGGCTAGGCTATATAAGGCTGCTAGTCATAGCCGCTAACAAGGCCGCAAGCCCAGTTGCCCCATGCGGGTGTTGGCTGGGGCTTGCTGGCTGAGCTCGCACGCTAGCAATGCTAGCAAGGCTAGCCGCATGCTAGCGTGCTGGGCCTCGCTAGCTGCTGTTAGCGCTAGCTAGCCAGGCTAGCAGGCCCAAGCACTCGCACCAGCGCGTTGCTGCTGCTGCTAGCACCGAGCTTAGTGGCTTGCTGGTGTGGGAAGACCCAGCTGGCAGGCCAAGCCGAGGGCTCGCGCTCCAGCATGGCTGCCTTGGTGCCCAAGGCGGGCTGCCACTTGGCGGCTTCCTATTGCACCCGGCCATTTTTTTTGTTAGGGAGCAAGGGAGGTGTGGTCCTCCCATGTGGTCCTCACCTAACCCCTTGCTCTCCTTGTGCCACTTGTTGTTTGGTGATTGTTTTAGCTTTTTAATTTAATTTAGAATTAAATTAAATCTTATTTTGCCTTTTTACCAACTATCCCACATTGAAAGATATGGGAATTCTTGGGAACATTTCCCTATAAATACCAATTATTGGTATTGAGATTTTCACTTGAGTTGGTGAACTCTAAGGGATCTCCAAAAGCGAGAAAACCTTAGTTCGTAAACTCTAAGTTATTTTTACTCTAGCCCCGTCTAAGCTACGGGGTAAGGGCCGGTTGCGGTTCGGTTAGCGAAGGTGTGAGCCGTCGGAGGTTTCGTACTTGTGGAGCTTGAAGCTTTCAAGTCCGAGCTCATTGAGTGAGCGAAGCACGCGTCTAGGGTGAGTTTCTTTCTCTCTGTTCTCTTTATGTGTTCGTGTTTTATTCATTTGCATGCTTTTGTTTATGTTGTAGTTATTGTGCATGCGATCCGATTTTCAGGTTTTTGTTTCTGCGTAGTGTCGGACATCACGAAACCCAACAGCGGTGTAAGAGCCTCTTGCATTTAATTTTTACAATTAAAAATTAATTAAGGTGATTTAAATGGATTTATATTTCTGGTTTAGCACCCTAATTTGATTAGGACCTCATTTTTAATTAGATTAAAATCGTATTTGTGCTAATTTTGGCCTACGAACCCTGATTTCGACTCAAAAATAGTGAATTTTGGGTAGGATCGATGTTCTATATCATTCTTTATCTACATAGTTTTTAAAAATAACCTTCCAGAAGCCATAATCCACCCATAAAGTGGTTTTTCGAGAGGTTTTTCGTTTTTGACGAAAATTTTAAATCTTTAAACCTTGATTAATTATGACATGCAATTGTTGGATTATGTGTTTGATTATATCATTAATATTCTGCAATTTTAACCCTTATTAAGCATGTTTATGAAGTCATAATTGGTGCTTAATTTGGAGAGCTCTTATTTTCACGTAAACTTGCAATTTCACATTTTTGCAAATTAATTGTTTGGAGTGTGAATGTTTATATTGAATATGTATTTTTGAAGCCCCTAAAATGTTAAAGATTCAATCTTTAATTGTTTATTTGGTTGGATCCTAATTTGCTAAAATCCATAATGAACTAATTTTGGTTTTAATCATTTTTAAGTTGATTAAAATCTTAAATGTTCATACTTGTGCTTGAAATATTATTGTTTTTCATATTGGAAGATTACAATATTCAAATATGCATAAGTAAGTGTTGGATAAATTTTTCATTGGATGATTATTTATTTTTTCAACCTTTTTTGTCAAATCTCATTGGTAATTTCTGTTAGTTAAATTAATTGTGAGAATAGCCCTCAATTTTTGTTGCATCAAGTTGAGCCAAAAATAATTTAAAGAATGGTTCTTGAATTAATGTTGGTTTGTGCACTAAAATTTAATTTAATCAAGTTGGACTTGTTTTATTTTCAATATTGCTCAATATTAGTCTTAAAATCAATTTAGAATTAATTTTTTATGTCACACAAAAATTCTAAATAAAATCTGGAAGCACAACAAGCACAAAATCGAAGCCGAAGCTTCGAGTTCCTAGGCTCGACCAGAAGGGCTCCTTGCGGTAGCCTACATGTTGCTGCCGAGGCAAAGCATGTGCAAGTGTGTGCGAGTATGTGCAAGAAAGCGTGCGTGTGGTGCGTGGGGTGCGCACTGCCAGGAAGTACCCAGCTTACATAGCAGCACCTGCAGGCCAGCACGAGCATGCGCAGAAGCACGATGCTAGCGCCAGCGACACGCAAGCATGCTACGACGCTGCCAGTACTAGCACGCTGATATGGATGTGCGAGTAGCACCCACGCACAGCAGCAAGGCATGGGGGCCTAGCAAGTCTAGCCTCATGGCTTGGATGCTAGGCGCTCGGCCATTGAGGGACTATTATTTTGCGGTTTTTTTTTATTTAAAATGAGGCTAGGCCTCGGTCTTTCCCGGCCTTGCAAAATTACTTGGCAAAATTTTGGGTTAACCAACTTAATTAATTTTAATTGGATTAATTTTAATTAAGTTGGATGTGGAATTTAGTGGGAGCTTCATTAATCGTTTGAGCTATTATTATTGCGTTAATTCACATAATCGGATAACAACTCTGACTAGTTTTAATTAAGCGCGTTAATCGGATTAACCACCTAAGTTAGTTACTAGTTATTAATTAAGCGCGTTTTGCATTATTGTTGCTTAATTTATTTTGTAAAATGCTTGGGCCATTCACTTTAGAAGTGAATGGATGAATGGAATAGATATTCTAATGCAGATTTTACAATACGGCAACTAGTGGGGCCCGACTAGGATAGTAAATACGGACTACGTTCCGTTATGTATTTTTGTAAATCTAAATACGGACTACGTGCCGTTGAGTATTTTTGAACCTTAATATTTAGATTAGTCCTAGTCTTATTAGTAGTTGCATAATTGGTGGTGATGTCTCGAAGATGGCGTTTCTAAGAAGACGAAGCTAAGAAGTTGTAATGAAGGCCCTTGAAGATTTGAAGATTCAAGTTTCAAGAGGTCATGCTAGTTGCCAAATGCATCTTTATTTATGTTTTATATATTTACGCTTATGCTCATATATAATTGCGATGTTAGATGCATGTTTAGGAATTCGAATGTTGAATTATTAATTTAGTTCACTTAAATCAGCCAACATAGAAACCCTAGGTCCCTATAAAATTGAGTTAAAATTTGTCATTCCAAAATAACACTTACCGAACGAATGAGAATAGTGATGGGCTATGCCAAAGCAAGGCATCATTACTTTCCTAGGAACGTAAGGTATACTAGGTATACAAGTTGATTTTGGTTAAACTCAACGATATCGGGAAGGAGTCCTTAGATGTCGTGGCAATGGAGATAAACATCATGGAAGCATTAGATGCGACATTTTATCTAACCAAGAATATATAGCTTAGAGCTATTGGCAATTGGATTGCTTACCTTTAAATATTAAGTGTTTAGACAAGCCAAAGCATGCTTAATCACTACGTCTTGATTTATGGGGTCTTGGAATCGTTTAATTCTCGCCTATATAGGGAAAATTTTTAATGTGTGGATAAAACGCTTAATAAGATTGAAAATTTGCATGTATGCTTTAAATTTCAAACTATTGGTTTTATGAATGGTTTTTCATTACAAATTCTTTTAGTTGTAGAAACATGTCTGCAAATAACACCAACAACAACCAATTTTCGTTACGCTTAATTCTCGATAAGGAGAAATTGAGTGGGACAAACTTCCTCGATTGGCAAAGGAACTTGCGAATATAGTTCTCATGCAAGAGTCAAAGGAATACGTCCTTGATGAGGAAATGCCTGACGCTCCTAATGAGGAGGTCACACAGGCTGCCCTAAACCAATGGCACACTGCCAATCGGGATGTCAAATGCATCATGTTGGCCACACTGTCTTTGGATCTCCAAAAGACCTTCTTTGGAAAGGAGACGGCATTTGAGATCATTTCTGAACTTCAGTACATGTTCCAAGAGCAGGCCCGAACAAAGCGGTTTGAGACCCACAGGCAGATCCTTGAGAGCAAGCTTAAGAAAGGAGAGCCGGTCAGCCCACATGTACTTAAAATGATCGGATTATTTGAGAACATGGAAAGGCTTGATGGTGGGTATTCAACCAAGATGGAAATTGACATTATATTCCACTCGCTGCAGAAAGGCTATGATCAATTCAAGATAAACTATAATATGCACAGCATGGAGAAAACCCTCATCGAGCTTTATGGAAAGTTGAACCAAGCCGAGCAAATGCTCAAGGATGAGGGGAAGCATGATATGCTTATGGTCAAGAAGGGCAAGCCATTCAAGCGCTCAGGCAAGAAGAAAGGCTTTAAGGGGAAGGGTAAGAAGACCTTTCCGCCTAAGTCAAAAGCTACCAAGGGCAACAAGGAAAAGAAGGTAGCCTCTTCTCAATCCGATTCCGAATGTTTCTACTGCAAGAAGAAGGGACATTGGAAATGAGATTGCCTCAAGTTCAAGGAAGATAAGAAGAACGGCACCGTTGCTTCTAGATCAGGTATTTTTATTATAGACCTTAACTTTACTAGCAAAGCATCATGGGTATTAGATACTGGATGTAGCTCACACCTTTGTTCCAATGCTCAGGGACTAAGGAAAAGTAGGAGGCTAGTGAAGGTTGAAGTGCAACTCCGGGTCAGCAATGGAGCAAGGATTGCTGTCGTATCCGTTGGGAAACTTAGTTTGTCTTTGCCCTCCTGGCTTGTTTTAGAACTTGAAGATTGTTTTCATGTTCCAAACATTACCAAAAACATTATTTCAATTTCGGTGTTCTACGCCAAAGGTTTTGAATTTCAGATAATAGACAATAGTTGTTCATTTTATCTTGATAATGTTTTATATGGTACGACACATTTAGAAAATGGTCTTTATGTGCTTTCACTAGACAAACAGGTTTATAATGTTAATGATACCACCAAAAGGGCTAAAACCGTGGTGTCGAATCAAACCTACTTGTGGCATTGTCGTCTTAGCCATATTAACATCAAATGCATCAAGATACTTCTTCATGAAGGGATTCTTGATTCATTCGACTTAGATTCGTTTGAAAACTGCGAAGGATGCTCACTAGGCAAGATGATAAAGCAGCCATTCTCCAAGTTGGGAGAAAGGGCTAGTGACTTATTTATCCTCATACACACGGATGTATGTGGACCAATGAGCACAACCGCAAGAAATGGTTATCGCTATTTTATCACATTCACGAACGACTATGGTAGATATGGCTATGTCTACCTTATGTCGCACAAATTTGAATCTTTTGAGAAATTCAAAGAATTTTAGAGTGAAGTAGAAAATCAGCTTGGCAAGAAAATCAAAGCACTTCTATCAGATCGAGGTGGCGAGTATTTGAGCTACGAATTCGACGATCATCTGAAAGAACATGGTATTCTCTCATAACTGACACCTCCTGGAACCCTACAATGGAACGGAGTGTCCGAGAGGAGAAATCGAACTATGTTAGACATGGTTTGATCAATGATGGGTCTTAGCGATCTTCCTATCTCTTTCTGGGGACACGCACTTCTAACCGCGGCACTTACACCGAACCGAACTCCGTCAAAAGCTGTCGAAATGACTCTATATGAATTATGGATGAAGAAACCTCCACGGTTGTCTTTTCTTATGATTTGGGGTTACGAAGCATATGTCAAAAGACTCATGTCCGACAAGCTTGCACCAAAACCTGACAAATGTTTCTTTGTGGGATATCCAAAATAATCAAATGGGTATTACTTCTACAACCAATCTGAGAACAAAGTTTTTGTTGCTCGAGATGGTGTCTTTTTGGAAAAGGAGCATCTTTCCAAAATGACAAGTGGGAGGAAAATTAAACTTGATGAAGTTCCGAGAAGATGAGCAATAAAATCAAACTGACAAAACTGACAATCAAAGTGCTTTACAAACAGCTGTTGACAATGGTCAGAGTCATTTGAAAGTTGGACGACTAATGACCACGTGAGATTAGTGTGTAGTATGATTTACAGCACCGTTTCTTATGCTACAAGGACATGATTGTCATAAATCATTTGCATAAGTATTACTTTGGAACTATACCGGATCGACCTATGAGAATACTTTAAGAGATTTGACAATCTTCATAAGTATATTACTCATTATGGCTATCAGAACCTTTTTCCTCGACCATGAGTATTGTAAGTTCTCTTGTTTGACTACTAGTCCGTTTTGATGTTGTCAAACGTCTACCGTACAAGGGGATTATAAAGGCAACACTCGGGCTGCTAGGGCCTCTTAGTAAGGGAAGCTAACAATGCAAGACTGGGAATGTCCTCTTATTAATAGTAGGGAACATATCTTTGTTGTTTACAAGGCCTCTCGAAGAGCGAGACTGTGAAAATGCATGGCCGTGCTCATTTGGATTTTAGAAATCATCTGCTTATTGACAGTCGAACTCGGAAATCGAGAATCTGGACATAATAAGGATGACGAAGAATCTTACCTTATAATTCATGAAGAGACATTAAGTGACATAGGAAAAAGGCTATACACTAACAGCACGAAGGACAAGTGGGAGATTGAAAGGAATGGTGTCCTTCGAACAAGTGTAATATTCCGATAGAGGGTTCGGAATTAATTAAAAAAGCTAATTATTCAGTGACATCAAGTGATCGGAATGCCTAGCTGAAGGCCGCTTCCGATCAATAATATTAATGTATAATTAATATTACAACTTAATCTTGATTGAACCATTTGGGTCACACCCAATCATGTACCCGAACCGAAGCGACGAATTAATCTGAAGGATTAAATAAGTCAATAGAGATTTTATGAACTAAGAGCGTCAAAAGTCGAGTCAAATTTATGAATCGACTAGACGAAAAAAATCAGTCAAAATATAGTCGTAGCCTCGTATTGGCCTAGCCAAGCGAGGGCTAGGCTATATATGGTTGCTAGCCATAGTTGCAAGCAAGGCCGCAAGCCCAGCAGTCCATAAGGGTGCTGGCTGGGGCTTGCTGGTCGAGCTCGCGTGCTAGCAGTGTTAGCAAGGCCATCCGCAAGCTAGCGCGCTAGGCCTTGCTAGCTGCTGCTAGCGCTAGCTAGCCGGGCTAGCACGCCCAGGCATTCGCTCTAGCGAGCTGCTGCTGCTGCTAGCACTAAGCTTAGTGCGCGACACATCAACAGCGCCCAGCAACAAGCAGCCCGCGTGTTCGTTGCTTGCTGTTGCGGGAAGGCCTAACTAGCAGCCCAGCCGAGGGCTCGTGCGCCAGCATGGCTGCCTTGGTGCCCAAGGTGGGTTGCCACTTGGCGGCTTCCTATTGCACCTGGCCATTTGTGAGGGATGGCTTGGGGAGCAAGGGAGGTGTGGTCCTCCCATGTGGTCCTCACCTAACCCCTTGCTCTCCTTGTGCCACTTGTTGTTTGGTGATTGTTTTAGCTTTTTAATTAGATTTAAAATTAAATTAAATCTTATTTTGCCTTTTTACCAACTATCCCACATTGAAAGATGATGGGAATTCTTGGGAACATTTCCCTATAAATACCAATCATTGGGTATTGGAAAATACACTTGAGTTGGTGAACTCTAAGGGATCTCCAAAAGCGAGAAAACAGTTTTTTGTAAACTCTAAATTATTTTGGTCTAGCCTCGTCTAAGCTACGAGGTAGGGGCCGGTTACTGTTCGGTAGCGAGGGTATGAGCCGTCGGAGGTTTTCGCACTAGCGGAACTTGAAGCTTTCAAGTCCGAGCTTATCGGTTGAGCAAAGCACGCTTCTAGGGTGAGTATTCTTTCTCTCTCTTCTCTTGTGTTTGTGTTTTTTGTTTATTTGCATGCTTTTGTTTATGTTGTAATTATTATGCATACGATCCGATTATCGGGTTTTGTTTCTGCGCGGTGTCGGACACCACAAAACCCAACAAACCCTTCACCTAATTCCTCTAATTAGGCAATTAATTATAAGTAAGGACCATTAACCATACTATATAATCACTGCCCCTTCATCCTCTCCCCTAGTTAAAGACTTAGCCTAAAAGAGGAGAAATACCCATGGAAAACAAGTAGAAATCAACAATTAAAACAATCAAACTAGACATTAAGAGCAAATAAACCAGCACCAAACTATGAGTAACAACTAATTAACAAAACAATTAGCAAGTTAAGAACGAGGATTAAACTAAAGAAAGTAAGTAAATAAGAGTAAAGGAAGAAGAATTTACTAAACAATTGAAGATTTGGGTTGAAAAACATGAAGAACTTGAAAGCTTGAATGTGCAACAATGAAGATTTGTGAAAATCTAGCTACTTTCTTTCTCTAAAACTAAGCTAATCTACTCTCTAAACCCTAACATATATTCTAAGAGGTCTAAATCTCGAAAAAAAAAAACCATTAATTACAAGAGCTTTGGGTATATATATATATAAGTCCCAAGAAAGCCCCCAATGTACGAAAAGACGATGCACATAATATTCCACTGATAAATCCCAATGGAGCTGGCGCTACTCATTTGTGGAGAAATTACTCCACCTACCTTATTTGTTAGCATGTGCTCTTGTGGAGTGGGCGCTCAACGCAGACTAGTGGGTGCAATAAGGTTTGGCGGAGCAGTCACTCCTCTTCCGGAAAATCTAATTCCAAGCGCCTATAACCTCTTCATTTCTCGGTCAATTTGGGCTTATAAACTATCATTGGAAAGCTCTTGGACTCTAATTTCATCTACAATTTGTATCACTTGAAAATTCTATATGGTGAATAAGATATTGTTGTTTGAAGTTGAGGGTCGCATTATAAAATCATCTTTTCTACTTTCCTTTATTTTTTGCTCCTTTGTTTCTTTGCTTTATGGCTTCCTTAGGTCAACTTAAATTAAGGCTCATATTCTGGGAAGAGTAATCCTTCCAAGAAAGCTCTAGTTCCTTGGAAATCTATGTGTTTACCTAAGTCTTGTGGTGGCTGGAACATTACTTATCTTGAAACGGGAATAAAGCTGTTATTGCTAAGATTCTTTGGGATATGGCTCACAAATCTGATAATTTGTGGGTTAAATGGGTTCACATTTATTATTTTGCTAATAAGGACTTCTGGACTGCTGCTATTCCAAAGAAATCCTCATGGTTACTGAAAAAGATCATGTCTTGCAGGTAGATAATCAATGACATTGGTGGTTGGGATAATATTACTGCAAATGGCAAAATGAGCATCAAGAAACTGTATAGTATTAAGAAACTGTATCAGGCCCCAAAGCTCTAGAGTTACTTGGAAAAGAATCATTTGTAATAATCAAGCTTCTCCTAAAAGCTTGTTTATTACCTGGCTAGCTTTGATGAATAGTTGGTAATTAAGGACAGATTGTTGTCTCGGCATATTCCTTGTGACCCATTGTGCTTTTTTTGTTAATGAAAGTGTTGAGCATTTGTTCTTTGATTGTGCTTACTCTAGAGATATTTGGTTTGTAGTGCTGCAGCTGCTTGGTCTTTCTAGACCTGTTCTTGATTTGTCTGAAGAAATGCAGTGGATTGCTAGATGCTGCAGAAGACCAACTGCAAGGAACAAAATAGCTGCTATGTGTTTTTCTGAAACTGTGTATAGTATCTGGTTGGAAAGAAACTCTATGATGTTCACAGGAGATTGCAAGCCTGCAGCGCTTATAGGTGTAATTGTAGTAAGTCTTTTGATTATGTAATGGTCTGTTGTAGTTTGTTTTCTTTTCCTGTTTATTGTTTCTTGGAACCCTTCCTAGAAGGTGGCTAAGAAGCTTGAGTCCAGTTTGCTAGTTCTTGTCCTTCCTTGAACCCTTCCTAGAAGGTGGCTTGGTTTGGATTGGAACTATTTGGGGTGTGTTTGGCCTGTCTCAGGTCTTTGGTGTTTTGGGTGCTTTGCTTGTTACAGCTTAGCCTTTGTAAGTTGTAACCGTTCTATTATGGTAATAAAAATTTTATTTGCAAAAAAAAAATAACAAAAAAAAAAGGCTCATATTAACACGTGAGAAAAATGAAGAAGTGTAAGATTATAAAAGGTAAAACGGGGGTATAAACACAAAAAATCATGTAAATCACCGGGACCTTGACTACGCTTTACACCCGCACGAACAATGTGGCATCCTACAAAAGTGATGACGAAATGGTTCACTTGAAGAGTTGACATTGGTATTCAAAGTGGAGAATTGGAAACTAGATATTTCCCATAGACCCTTGCAAATTCATTCCCCCCATATGACTTTCAAACTCAAGAAGGGCAATTATGCACTTCAAACTATTGTACGCCACTTTGAGTAGCTAAGGACTTTAAAATGGGAACTAGAAGAAACTGGAATGGGCAGCGTCTGCCGCTTCTCATCAAAGGAAACCTTAGGTCGTTTGGTTCACTAAACTGGAATGGATTGGTATGGACTCTCATACTTGGGTGATATGGATTCTATATCCCATACCAATCTAAAGTTGTTTGGTTTAATCATGATGGAATGGATTCTCATACTTAAGTAATAGTATGGATTATGAATCCTTAGGGGGGAGGTGGGTATAAGATTCCAATGGAATGGGATAGAGTTAAAATCACACAGGTATGAGATTCCATACTTAAATAGCCCAACCAAACAAATAAAACCATGGAATTGATTCTAAATTCATTCCAACCCATTCCAAGAAATTCAACCAAATAGCCCCTAAGTGAAGTAGTGGTAGAGGACAACACTAGACTTCACATCGTGAGAGACCACTGTCTTAATAGAGGTGATCACCTACTCCAGATAAGACTGCAATACTTATATTCATGAGGTTCATTGTTCGAATCTTGTAGGATGTTTGTTTTCTCATCAATAATGATATGGACTAAATGTGGCAATGGTAGTGGTGACGTTGCACAATGCTGGTTAATGATGATGTAGCGCAATGCTACGTGGCACATAAACAATTTTAAGTACGCTTTTTAATATATAAAAAATAATAATAATGTATAAATATATATTTGATTTTAAAAAACAATAATCACATTTTTATGTTATTGCCAAAAATTTGTCAACTTGAATTATAAAGAATATACTCCTTTCCTTTCGCATTAGTTGCAACAGTAGGCTTGGCTTATACTTTAAGAAAAATATAGACTAAGCTTATAGGCTTATAATATAAAGTATTATTAGTAAGAGATAGAAATAATAAAAAAAAAAAAAAAGTAGTGTGGGTGGGGTTGGTAGGAAAGAGAAATAATAAAATATTTGTGAAAGTGGGGTTAGTGGGATAGAGAAATTATAAAATAATGGTGGGTCCTTTTCAAATATAGTAGTGTTGCAACTAATATGAACCGGCTGAAAATGGAAAGTGTAGCAACTAATACTAAACGGAGGGAGTAGTATTTTCAAACGCTATTTTATATCAGTATTCATACTTAGATGCACATCAGCACATGTATGCATAAATGTAAATGACTAGTTTTATTAAAACTCAACTTTATTTAAAAGTTATTGCACAACAAAAACCCAGCAGATAACTTTGCGCTCTGTACATAAGAAACTAGAATCTGAATCCAAAATTTTAAGCATGAGTATGCTTACTATTAACAACAGCAAACATGGCCAGGAACCAAATTATGCATGTATGCCAAACAAAAAAAGTGCAGAAGCAGTCATTTACAGAATATTAATATGCAGTAAGGTAAATCACTAACAACAATAAGACAGCAGAGATCTCTCTAATGAAAGCATCGGAAATATTTTTTGTCATTTCAAATCAATGCTTATAAAATCACCTTAATAAGGTGTCAAAACTCAGAAGCATACACTGGAGGATAAGGATAAAAATAAGAGTGAAAAAAGGGGCACATTTACACATTAGATAGAAGAGAATTGGACTCATGTCACAAGCTGTTGTCATATGGTCAATTTAGATTTCAGACAGAAGCCAAAATCCATAACATCAGATATGAAGACAAGGCAATAAGAAACCAGGTGATGAAGGCAAACGTTACAGACAACTGGTACTTGGAACACGGCAGATGTTCTGACCTGCAGAGGCTAAGATCATTGGAATACAAAACCACAATTCCTGCTGATGAGCATGCGGCAGCGAGTGATAAAGTAGCTGTTACCTGGTGTCAAATTTCTACTTAATGAGTCATAGTGAATAAAATTACACAGCCTAATGCCTAATACAATTACTACCTTGATTTCTTATTAATTGCAACAAAGGGGTATTATTCGTGAGACAAAAAATTCCTTTGTTGCAATTGAAAAGAAACGTAGGTAGTATATGAGCTCAGAGATGATATGACCAGCTCCCAGCGAAAGGATAACTGGTTAAATCACTAAATTAAAACTTGCGAATATGAAATTTATGCTAACTTTTTAACCACTAACAAACATACTTTTCCTCAACTATAAGTCAAGTGAAGGTTTAATGAAGTCACAGGAAAGTAGAAACAGATACACAAATCATAAAAAAAAATAAAAATAAAAATAAAAAAGGGTAAAAAAGAAGAAAAAAAAGAAAAGAAAAAATAGTAATAATTATAAAAAAATTTAAAACAAATCAGCAAGAACCACAAAAAATAAACCTTTGGCATTCACAATTTAAGCAGACCACAACCCACTAGATTCGAGCCTTTAAATTATTTTTCTACTGGTATTAAAAACAACTAATTATATTGTTTAAGTGAAAAATATTTTTAATAAACGACTTCAAAAAAACATATTTATACAAATAAAGCCTGTATTCCTTTTTGGGTAAACCAAAATTAAAGCCTATGACTCGTCTATTTTGTGAAAAAATTCTATGATTTTGAGCTAAAATGAAGTGTCCAAGTGATGTCCGAGTGTCGAGGGTCCGACACGGGTATTTGAGGCAAAATTGTAAATACTCCTTCCAATTCAAATAAACGGAATCTTATGACTGCCATGAAAAACTCCCATTTTTAAATACTACCTGCTTAGATACTGAATGCCCCTATTTCAGCAACATTATCACTTATTGCCACAAATAGTATTATTGAAAATCTTCATCGATGCCAGCTAGTATCACCAATATTCATTCTGTTGTTGCTTCCTTTCCCCCATTGGCACCAGATTATGCTCTTCAGTACATATATCTCACCGTGACTAAAAAATTGTGTTTATATGAAACAAAGTTCCCAAGAAACACTAATGCTGTCAGTATCCTATATAATCATAACACAATATTCAGATTCACTTAAGCCTCCAGCAGGTCCCCAAAAAAAAGAAAATGGCCTCTCAAATATAAAGTATGTCAATTCCTGTTTGGAAAGCACAAATGCCTAGCCTAAGCATGGTAAAGGCACATAATGTAAAAAATAAATAAATAAATAAAGTTTACTGAATACGTACCCAGTCGCCAACAACAAATAGGCTCACTAAGACAGGGCTCTGAAGGTCTCTCTTTATCTTCAGGGCATAGACATCCAGACAAGCAAGTCCAAAGCTCCATAGCACTTGAAGCCCCATAGATGCAATCAAATAGCTAAACCAAAAGATATTGATTAGAATGATTCAAAGCAAACATATCCAAAGCTGCAAAAATTAAAGAGAGGGAAAACAACGCATCCTTTTAGGCAGGATTCACAAAATAATAAAAATAAATAAATAAATAAATAAAGTAGTAATTGGAGTTTCCAGCTCCTACTGAAAACTATGCACAATTAAACCAGCAAACAAGGCAGATGGAAGATGCATGAAGATGTCTACTACACAAGCTAATAGCACATAACTTCAGCTGGTCAAACATTTAATCTAAAGACCTATTATATGCCTCTAGTTTACATGAAGCCCTTGCACTGCAGTATATTTTCATCCCATACATACAAATAGTCTACATATAAAATGTGTAAAGATCAAGTAAAGCAGTACACTCTTAGAGCTATATTTGTGGTTGAAAATTTCTAACACAAAAGTTGATAGTAAAAGAAAGAAACTAAAAGAGAATGCAACCTCTCAACAAGGGATGAAATTCCACCAAATGCTGCAGTCATGATAATGTCAAATTATCAACAGCTACCTGATCTTGACATCTACTCCCTTTATCCCTATTTTAAGACTACAAAACAGACTTTAAATGAATATTAGCTTTTTGTCTCCATTTTACTATCACAATCAGTTTGCTTGTGCCTGGACTTGTGATCATTCTATCTAAGTGATAATTTGGGTTGACTGGGTGGCTACCTCTGCATGGGAATGAGTCTACAGATGGGCTTAAGAGAGCTTCAATTTCTAAGCTCTTTCTTCAAGGGGGAAAACCTGCCCTTTGAATTTGCTCCTATACTAATACTCCATGACGCCATGAATTGAGTAAACATCAAACAGCAAGGATGACAAAGGCAGAGAAACTAGCTGAATACTTTCAAGTGTAAGGGAAATTCTTTATATAACACGAAAAAATTCAAATTCCTTAGAATCCTGAGGCATTGAGGCAGAATATATCGATGGGAGTAAAAGTGGAGCACTGTCAAGCCATCTCAGGTTACGTTTTACACAGAAACTTGTGAAATCCTAATAACATACTATAATTGTTCGGGTACTAAAATGGTCCTACCCATTTTAGCCTAAGCTAATCTTACCCTTATAGGCACAAAGGGCACCAAAGGCCTCAAAAGGTCCATATAAGACAAATACACTATTAGGCTATTAGGGCCCATCATTGCCCTTCCATGTACCACTATAAGTACCCTTCTTAGGGCAGAGGTAAAAGGAGGTCAATCTTACTCCTAAGAGGACCACACTCCTCTCTCCCTTAAACACTCTCAAATATTCACTTTGGCATCTAACTTAGGCGTGGGTCTGCCTCCACCGTCAGGGCTCGAAGTTCATTTTGCAGGTCAACACAAGGCCCAAATTCAAGGCCCACGAGCAGCCCATCAAAGCCCAGAAAGTCATTTTTTTGCCAAAACAATCATTTAACTAACACCAAGCCTATCATAGAGTTAAGAAGAAACAATTGGACACAACAAAATCGAGAGTGAAAGGCAGGTAAGATCTAGCAGCAGTTTATGAAAGTTCACAGGTGAGAAGACAGGCACAAATCACAAGAGCAAAATAAAGAAACAAATACAATCCACATTTTAATTTGATGACACTACTTATGAACTTCCACATAACCTATGATAAAGTTAAGAAGATATCATTGAACACAACGAAATGGGTAGTGAAAGGCATAAATAGGTAATGAGTTTGCAGTAACCCATGGAAGTTCACAAGTGAGAGAACAAACACAAATCAAAGAAGCTAAAAAAAAGAAACATGTACAATCTACATTTTAACTTCATGTCAATACTTACGCACTTTCACAGAAAATATTATCCCCCCCCCACCCTTTTTTCCCACCCCCACCCCTCGCCCCTTCAATAAAAATATCCTTATTAATTTCTTTGACAGTTAAACATCAAATACATTTTCGTAAAATGACAAGTTCTATAGCATTTGTCTTATAGCATAGAATCCAAAACCATGAACATCAATTGGACCCGATTCATATGTCTTTCCTTGGACTCGTTTAAAAAACAAACATGATTTTATAAATGTAAAATGTGTTTGCAAAAAAATGGATAAGAAACAAGAGAAACACCAAATCTAGAGTCAATACCACCTTTACCACAAAACTACAAGAACATTCACTCGACATATGTCATTATAACTCCAAAATTTTCAGGAATTTAAAGCTATCTACGAAATTGCTTCATAACTACTACCTTTTAGTTTGTCAATTTTGTGAAAAACAACCTTTTTAAGTTTCTTTTTGTAAGGAACTCCTTTATTTGAATTAAAGTTTGAGTACCACTACGTTTTGACGGAAAACCTTTACAAAAAATTTGTTTTTGAGACTCCAATTTTCCCTTTTCCCTCCATTACAAATAACTTTTTAATCGTTTACCTTATCTTCTTCCTCTTTCCTCTTTTGGCTAATCACAATGCCCTTAATTACAACCATTAACCAACCTAATACTAACTTTGATTAATATATTCTCCAAATTGAAATTCTAACTTTAAAGCTTGTTGTTTTACCCCTAAATTGAAACCCTAATTGTTATTTAAGAGTAAGGGTAAATTTTGGGGATAATTTTTAATGGAACCCTTACAAAAATTAGACTTTAATCCCTTAAAATGCTTAGAATTACTCAAATTATGCACCAAAATTAGAAAAAATAAGGGTAAGTAAGGAATTTGAAGTTCCAATTAGCTTAATATGAATATCATAGGGATGGAATGAGTTTAATCAATACATCTAAGATTTGTGGCTTGCAAATTGGGTATTAAATCTTGAAATATAACATCATGGTTAGTTCATTGGATACAATTAGGGTGTCATGATTGGATAAGGAGATATATCGCAAAGATTAGTTAAAGAAAAGGAAAAGCGAGGCCCACAAACGAATATTGGTAACTTCTGCCATTAATAGGTAGTGATACTCAAAAAAAAAAAATCTAACAAAGGTAGCTGTTCACAGAATATATATATATATATATATATATATATATATATATATATATATATATATATTAAAAAAACACCTTATAAGGTAATAATTAACGGCAATGGCAAACTAAAAGGTGGTGGTTCACAAAATTTCCATCATTGAAATTGTATTGTTTATAAGGTTTTCAATTTCTTGCCTTAAAAAGAGATTTTTTTCATTCCATAATTTTAAATTAGATATCAAGTGCAAAAGGTCAATTTAGACATTTCATGTGGACAGCATTTGCTCACCCTTGGCTTATACAATAGACATAATCACGTTCAATTTTTAATAAACATTTTTGGTATATAAAATTCTGGGTTTCTTGTTACATTTATTTACAAGCATGTTCTAATTTATTAATAAAGTTCTGGTTTTCTTATTCAATGTATTATACAAGCATGTTTTATTTATTACATGCAAGTAATGTTCTTAGGATGAGCTCACAGTTGTTCATAACAATGTCAAATGATGTTGAAATGCTAAATATAAGTATTATATTCTTATTTTATTAAGTTTGGAAAGTTGATATTGGATAATTCAAACTATTGAGTATAAATTGAACATGAAGGTGTACAAAATCAGAATGTAATTCAAAGTTCAAATAACTTTTATGATAAATTGAAGTTTGCCAAATAAACAGAAATCATGGAAGAAGCTCAATGAGAAAGGATACAATGGAATTTTCAATGAAAAACCTCAACTTTGGGTTATTCTAGTATAATGCCAAATACTAGTTAGTCTAGTATAATCCCAACAATGGGAAGTTCCTTCCCATAGGAACCGGGGTTACCGGTTACTTGGTCAACTGTTACATTTCTTTTTCTCTATTTTTTTTAAAAAAAACTCCTCCCCTTCTCTCTCCCCTTCTTTTCCCAGCCACCTCCTTCCTTTCCCTGCTAACCAAACCACAACTGCACCCCCAGCCTAGTCATTTAACTCAACTTTTAACCTTACCGCCTCAACTCAAGAACCTCCATCTTCCCTGATCTCATTTTCCTACATCAAGCTTCTACCTCTTTATTAACGCAAAATAAAGTACAAAATCAGAAGGTCAACAATAGTTGCTTAAACACTCGAGTATTGCTAAACAAATTTCATTTTCCTCATTCAAATGTTATCATTAAAAACTTTTTGCAATCTGCAAACATGAGATAATTCCAACACATTAATAAGTAATTTTGCAACAAAGAAGATAACTTATACAATTCTAATATTAAAAAATCTGCTAGATTTCTACTCGCATTACAAAACCAATCACTACAATATCAAGAAAAAAGATAAAACAAACTATGTTCGACAAACTTTAACAATATACTCCCTGTCCATGTAAAATCTTCATGTTAGGCTTTGGCACGCATATATTAACGAATTTATTAAAGTGGAATAATAGTGTGAGAGAGAGAATTAGGGTAGGGGTCTACTTTCCATGTACTAAGGAAGAAATTTTTCTATTTTAAGTAATAGACTAATAGGAAGAGTTTTTGTGGATATATTGAAATTGTTTACATGAGGATTATTTGTAGACAAAGGGCGTGTTAAGATAGGAGGAGATCATTGCACTATTGTTGCTTTGTGTGCAGCAATTGGCGGTAGCCAATCAACTAACACGCGGCACCTTGCTAGTTGCTAATTAATCTGGATGCATGAGTTAGTGAGTGACAATGACAGAAGCTGAGCAGGAGTACAAGTGGCACAGTGCAGTAGCCACAGTACAAGAAAAGATGGAATCTGGCGTCGAGCAAACGGAAGTGAAGCAATGCCTTGGTCAATTTTCAAGCAAAAACTGAGGGAGAACTACGAGAGAAAGAGAGGAGTTATGGCCTTAGGGACTGACTTTCTAAGAATATAATTTTTTTAAAAAAAAAAAGGCTAATCACATAACGCCACATGGCCAAGTGACCTGCTAGATCAGTTAATGAAGGTCATCAATTCATTTGAGAAAGTAAACACCCATGCCATAGTAGAGATTAATATGTCAAAACACTCATAATCGGTATTATTCATGTGAAGTTTCCTACTTATATATAACGCATTCAATTTGGTTTCAATCCGGAGAAATTCATAACAGAAGTCATACATTTCTTAAGAAATTTCAGGAAGTACCTCAAAAATAAGAATCTTTACTTTGTTTTCATTGCCCTGGGATCCTAAATGAGGCTTATAAGTTATAATGTGTACCTATGGAGATGCTTCAAGGACAAAAAAATTCTACTACATACATTTTGACTATTAAACCAGAATTAACTTTGAGTCCAGTCAATCCTCGACAAAAATCTGTGACAAATGCTTTTTATGTGACAGCATGACTTTGCTTGATGAGATAAGTGAGTGCTTCAGTGATAAGCTAGAATTTCATAGAGAGCCTCATATTTCAGAGTCTAAAGTTGTGTTGAACTAAGACAAACTCTGGAATTTGAATTTAGATAACGAAGTAGAACTCTGACTTATACACCAAAACAATCAAAAGTGTGACAATTGTTACCCAAAAAAAAACAAAAAATAAAAAAAAATAAAATTTTTTGCTTACCAAGAGTCAATCATGCACAATAGTAGGCAGAATAATGAAATGCAGTATATGGTCAGAGGCTTAAGATGGGAATATACAGTACAAGTATTGTATGATGGGATAAATACCTCATAAGATCAAGTTCTATTATGTGGATACCAATGGGAATTTATGCCCCATGGTGGTGGAGATGAGGTAGTTGCATTAGATTCTACAGCCACATTAATCAATAGTAAAGATGGTGTATGTTGTTTACTGATGATATTGTTTTGGTGGATGAAACTAAAGATGGAGTTAATGCTGAATAGGAGCAATAGAGGCAAAGGTTAGAAATTTAGAGGGTTTAAGCTAAGTCGGAGTAAAATTGAATATTTGGTATGCCGCTTAGGTACACACATGGGGACAAGCGATGATGTAGTGAGCTTGGACAAAAAGGACTTGACCATGAGTGAATTTTTAAATATCTTGGGTCGATCATCTAGAAAAATGGTGGCATTGATCAAGACGTGGCCCACGGGATTAAGTCGGGGTGGCTTAAATGGAGAGAGGTCACGGGAGTGTTATGTGACCAAAGCATTCTAAGTATGAGCACAATAAGAAGATGGAGGTTACAAAAATGCACATGTTAAGATGATTGTGCGGGAACACTCTAAGAGATAGAATCAGAAATGAGGTTATTCGCAAGAAAGTTGGTGTTGCAGGCATTGCAGACAAATTAAGAGAAAATCGTATGCGTTGGTCGGACATGTAAGATGGAGCCCAAGGGTGCACCGGTACGAAGAGTGGAAGAGTAGGACCATGGAGGGGTTAAACGAGGGAAAAGGAGATTAAAAATAACTTTGTTGGAAGGAGTTGAGAAGGATATGAAGCATATGGATTTGGATGAGAATGGGGCATTTGATCATAAGGGATGGAAAGGGAAGATTTTTGTGGATGACTATACAGAATAGTCACTTTTGGTTCATATAGCCGACCCCACTTATGGGACTAAGGCTTTGATTGAATCAATCAAGAGTAACGAAACAAGAGATAATATGGGATAAATTTTACTCAAGGTAGAATGCAAGGAACACAAATTAATTGATATGTCCACATTATACAAATGAAATAGTGAGGTTTACCAAATTCACCCCTCCCCCTTCCTCAAATGAGCAAGGCACTTTGTAGGTCCCTTTCCCACTAAATCACTTAGGTATGTGATATTAAGATGTAAAATGTTCAGAGTGGTGAACTATCAATCTATACAGTATGCGCAATTTTATGGAGAAAACAACAAAAATCATTAGATTATGAGAGGAGCAGACAAATGAAGAAAGATAAGACATAACTGGCAAAGATGACGAGCAGTGGCATTTCTACATTACTGTAACTGGCATATGAACAATTTATCATTTATTTCAGAACTAAGGTTTTGACTAATTTACCCCAGAACTAAAAGATTAAAGTATTCAGATAACATAGAAGAACCTCAAAGATTGGAGATTCTGTTGCTGGAAAAAAGTGACCAAAATGGTAGCTGATCAGCTCTGAGCTAGTTCCTTATCACAGGAAACGATAGTACAATATACAGCAGGACCAACACTTTCATGTTATATGGAGCTGCCAGAGTGCCCTACCAATTGGAATTCAAAAGGCAAAAGGAAGAAGTTGACCGACAGCATCCTACCATAAAAGTAGACTTAGGGCATACATATTTTGAAAGAATGAAACTCTGAACCCACACAAAGCCAAGGAAATTTTCAAATTTCAGTTTGGTACTTCATTCATTAACTCTGCTTATCTAATGTCTCGGAAGTGTTTTCAAATGTGCTACTGTTCTTATAAATCTGTAATACAAAATGGTTGAATGATACAATAACTATACTGATGATATTATGAGTAATCTAATTTATAGAGTATGGTTGCATTATTTAAAATTATAAACAGCTTAAACCATGTTAAATATATAGTTACATAATCATATATTTTACGGTGATTAAATTAAACTAATCATATATTGGAGAGTAGATATAAATGGAAAGCCATAAGTAAAAGTCAAGAGCAAGGGTGGCAACCTTGGAGCTCCGCGATAGGAATAAACAAGAACTTAGAGGAAGATTGGGGCATGATCATGCTAGGAACTGGTGGCTTAAAGCACTAACAATGGCAGAAAATAAGAAGAAAAATTCTGATTATAGTATTAAGATGAGAATTACAGTAAATCATGCGATAATACCACTTTCGAGAGGTGGATTCTCTCTTAATATGAGCTTTCGAGAGGCTCACTCTCTCCCAATGACAAACCACTCAATATTCATCATCCCCTCTTTCCTCCTAATGAGACCTATTTATAGAAAATCCCTCCTGACAAACCTTTAGCTTATTCCCCAAGTTACTACTAATAGACTATGACTAACATACCCTTCCCCTAAATATTGATTCCTTGCACATCAGTGAAATATGAGGAGACAGAAATTGATGTGGTGGAGCAAGAAACATGGGAGACAAGAATTGGTGCCTTAAACCCATATGCATTAAAATGCAAGCTCTAAGGCGTTGCTACAACCATCGCATGTAACTAGCTGTGAAGTCGAGTAAAATGGTGAATGATGATATTTAGAGCTATGAAGCTGTTTTAATGCTTCTTGCTGCCCAATACACTGCAATGTTTTACTCCTCTCTTTCCATTAAGAATTTTCTTTAGTCTATATTTGCTAAGAGAATTCTCTGGTGCCTGGACCATCTACATTATTTCGTAAACTTCAGTTTCACCATTGGTTTAGAAACGAAACGCAACATTTATCCCCGGAATATTTCCCTCCACTACAACACAACCTCCACGGTAAGCACAAAACAATGGCATTACAGGCCTTAACACAGTTTAAGAAAATCACTCCCGTACAAAACCTTCAAACACTTCATTAACACAACATAACCAATAATATACCTCCTCTTAGTAGGCATAACCCACCCGTCAAACAACAAACAATAAATAATTTCCGCAATGCAAACACACCTTGTAAAATCAAACAAATTTCTCAAATAACAAACTAACTTAAACCAGCAATAAACATCAAGTTATAGTAAACCCTAAGATTAAGATTCATTTACAAATGATAAAAACAAAATTATAAAAAAACAAGAACAACAATATACTAAATTAACATAAAGTGAAGATTAAGTATTACCAGAAAGCAGTGTAGGAAGCAAATCCAGCAGCACAAACCATAAAAGCAATGGAAGCAGCAGCAAATCCACATTGCCCAATTCTTAACATTAATCCAGTCTTTGTACCTGGACTTCCAACCACATCCTTCATCTCGTCACCCAGACTATCTTTCACTCTCCAATACTTCACCCAAAAGAAAAAAAAATGCCCTAGATTTCAAAATCCATCATCCCCAAATAATCTGGGTTCTCCCACAATCTAGAAACCTATACTTGAATCTCGTTGCTCAACCAGAAAAAGTGAGAGTGGTTCCTTACTGGGGAAATGCGAGATTTTGGGAATTTTGTTCTAGAAATTCAATTGAAAATGTAGAAATTAGTAGGGAAAACTGGTGAAATTAGATTTTTGGCTGCTTTTTTCGACTGTAACAGTAATTTTAATCTCTGACAGTGAGCTGATCACATGGAGGCAAGGGGAACTTTTAAAAGAGAAAACTATGGAGTAGTTTATGGCTTTGTTTGGTTTTGCTAACGAGGGTTGTTTATTCTTTCACGTTTTTTAAGCATTGTACTTATAAAATGTGACCTTGTTTTATATTTTTAATTTTAAATACGGAGTACATATCGATTTATGATTAGTTGTTGACATTTATTAAAATAAAAAAAATTAAAAATTTATATCTATTATATATAAAAAAAATTACTATATAATTAGTTAAAAAAATTAAATAAATCTTATACATAATTAACGTAAAATCTCAAGTGATGCTTTGAAAAATAAAAAAAGGGAGTAGTGTATTGAACATTTAACTTTTTGGTTATTTTATGTATTAAAAAAATAAACAATTAAGAATTATTGATCAGATACTTTTACATAACCAACTAGTCAAACCATTTAATACAACTAGTTAGTAAACCAGCTAATACAACCATCTATATCTGTAGGGTTTTAGATACTCTAAGCGAAATTTCATGAATCATATTGATAGACACTAAACAGGATCTCATGCATATACAAATAAAGGATCACAAAATAGTTTAGAATTAACCTTTGAAGCGTGAATCCTCTTAGCAATCTTTTTCTCTGCGGGAGACAAAGAGCCTCAAGTGTGACTCTGATCCTCTATTCGGTTTCTTTTGGGTAAAAATACCCAGGCCACGTGGCCCAATAAGAGAGTGACACGTGTCACCTTTAGAGAGGTTCAAAATGAACCTCTCCTCAGCTGACACGTGGCACTCCCAATCAGTGTAAAAATGACGGCCTTCAGGGCCCAATTCCCTAGACTGCCAAAAAACGGCGCAACCCATCAGTCCTATGTTTCCGTAACCTAGGACAGGGGTACGAATCCCAATGACCCTATAAATCGGGAGATTTTCCCCACTTTGGGAACAACATTCATTTATTGAAAAACACTAAATTCTCTCACCTCAGAGAAAACACCTGATCTCGGAATCCGAGAAGATCCCACTCTACTTTTCGCACTTTTTTACATTCTCCGTACATGTTCTTACTTGATCGTCGGAGGCGGAACTCCACCCAACCGGAGTCTCCGTTGTTTTGCAGGTACAGGCGCTCGGAGTCTAGACTTAGTGACGTAACTCTCCCGAGGGACACATAATGTAATACCCGTAATTTTTCTTTTTAAGTTTCGGGACGAAACTTGTTTTAAGAAGGGTAGATTGTAATACCCGAATATTTTAAGATTTTATCAGATATATTTTATGGCTAAAATATGATATTTTAAATTATTTTATAAATTCGACTTTATACTCTATTTTTGTTATCCTATAAAAATTATCTTTAATCCACTAAATATATTTTATTGTAAAACCTTAAATATACATATATCAGCCGTCACTTTTATTTATCCTTTTATTTCTTTAATTAACTTTATTTGCATATATTGTGGTTTGGCCGTGAGTTTTTGCCTATCATCAAAATCATGCAAATCTTGAGTAATTGTATTCAATAATTGAAGTCAACCCTTTCAATTCGTGATCATCAGAGCATGCAAGTAGCAAATTTATACTCATGATTCCATTATCATCATGATGCAAGTCAATTACTAGACATTGGCGATTTATTTTTGTCGAGGCTGTAGTATGTGCGATTAATTAGCTGGAAAGGTAATCACACGAATTTATTAATCTTGGAGTTGTATATTTATAATATATTGTTTCGTAATCACACTAATTTAATCTTCTTTTTTTTTAGTTGTATGTTTATAATCTATTATCAAGTAATCACACTATCAATCTTTTGGTATTGTTTGATTATAATTTGATTGTATTATTTATTTTATGTAATCACACCAATCTTAATCTTTGAAATTGTTTAATTATAACTTATTGTTTGTATTGATTGTACAACGTATTATTGTGTGTCAGCTATGTGCTTACGTAATTATATGTGATGGATGTGTTACCGTATGATATTATGGAATCATATTATATACTAGTTTTCTATAATTGTGTACTAGTATAGTATTTTTGAAAATTTGATTATTGGTATCGTATCAGTTTTTTTTTTTATATAAAATTACAATCTTGGGAATTTGGATGATTGATTATACGTGATTGATGGTCTCCAAGGCTTATTGGGAAACGAGTTGTAACTATTATGTCATGTTAAATGACTATGTTCTAATAATATTGAAATTGAAATACTGTTACTTGGGATTAAATTGATTTTGTGCAATACTCATGTGCAATGTGATCGGACAATTTAATCTATTTAAATGTACATTAATTAAGAAGGGAAATGAAACCCGAAAGGGTGAAGAACAGGTTGCCCACTAGTGGTTATGGTTGCTACTAGTTGGTTTAAATTGATGTATATTGCTGTTTAGTCTTCCTCCTAATCAATGGGTATTAGTGAGGGGTGTGCACACTAGGGACATTCTGTTTAATTTATGGCCATTAAGGGTTACGCGCGGCCCTCTGTAAAGTAGGTGGTGACAGGGACTAGTCCCGGCTTACTGGCATTCTCTTTTCCTTTCTTAACTAAAGTAATAAATTTTATGTGACAACTTGATTTTGACTTATTATTATTTGAGGTTGAGTTTGACAGGGGTTATTTTCTGAGTACGGAGTTATTTTACCCTTGAGGTGTATATGTGTAATGTAGTTTCGAACTACTATGTTTTAAGTGGGTTAATTATATTAATTATTCTATTATTCTTTGTATTTTGATCAGTGGTGATTACTCAGCTTTTTGCTGACGTGTGTGTGTGTTTGTTTGTTGTGCTACTTGTGTTTGCGACCATGTCTTTTTCTTATGGTGGCCCTGCGACGATCTATTTTGGAATTTGTCCTTAATGGTGAGCAGTTAAGTTTGTCTAAACAGGTTAATCAAGTAATCGTAGCTAAAGGAGCTCAAGTGTTTCGATTAGTATTTTATAACAAGTTTGTAAAGTTGTATAAATAGCTCACTTAGATTATTGTGTTGTAAATATTGGGATTTTGTAAGCCTTAGCACTTGACAAATTGTTGAGTGTGGCGGTAATACCTCCGATTTAGGTGTATGCTTGCAGTTTTTATTCAAAGGTTGTTTATTTTTTTCTTTAATTCTCGTTTATTATTAGCTAGTAAATCGGGGGTGTTACACATAAAACCCCAAAACATTTGGCGTCGTCTGTGGGAAGAGTACCTCCAAGATTGCCTCACAATAGTCTGTACCGCCTCCTAATGAGAAACGGCCTACGACCGAAGCAGAGGTCTATTTTGACCATGACAGTGAGGACGACCTTGAAGTCGAAACGTATGTGGCCGCGGATGGGTCTCTCAGACGCACTTGTCCCATGGAAAGAAGGGAACGGGCGATGATCAAGCTAGTCCAAGTAAGTCATCCGGACAGCCGTCTGGACAATACCAAGTGGCGGAAGGCACAACCCTAGTCACTCGAGACGGACTCATGATTCAAGGGGGAGATAAAGGACCTGATCAACAAGAGGATGGCTGGCTCCAACAGGGGTCAGTCGGTCAAGAAACCTTCCCCCTCTGAGAAGAACAAACCGATCAATGACCAAGAGCTCACTCCGCATCCTAAATCAAAGGAGGGAAAACGACCCTTGATCGATCTTACCAAGATCTGATTCCCTGAGAAAGGGAAGAGGAAGGCCATCCGGCATGTCCAGCCGGATGGCTCAAAGAAGACACACTCTGATCCCGGTTCCTAATCGAGCAGAAGAGAAACCAGCAACTGTCTGAGTCGGCTTCAACGTCGACCTACCCAGAAAGCTTCTAGAATACTTCAATGAGGTATTCTCAATCTGTACGAGAGAGTCAGTCAGACAGCCCTTCCGTCCACACTGGCCCTCAGACGATCCATTCAGTCCCGTATGTGCCTCAACAGCCATACATGTCGTATGGACAACCCTACATGCAACCGGCCCTCTTTGGGGGTCAGGCGACACAAAACGTACAACCTTTGGACTGGCAGCTCCGTCTACTAAAACTTGGGGAACAACCTTCTGCGTTCTCCAGGGAAATAACCGAGGCAGCACAGCTGGCCAAGGTTAAAAATGTTTTGGTGGGTACTTATGATGGTACCACCAACCCTGAAGATCACCTCATGGCCTACACCAACCTCATGTACTTGCAGAGGTTGGATGACACCACCTGGTGTCGATGCTTCCCGGCTACATTGAAGGGCATTACCCAACAATGGTTCGACAATTTGCAAGCCGGCTGCATCAACAGCTTCAAGACGCTTGCGTTCGTGTTTGCTTCAAACTTCTTTATGAATATCCGTGCCAAGAAAACAAGTCTTGACTTGGGTGCAGTGCAGCAGGGGGACAGAGAAGGGCTACGGTCGTACGACAGCCGGTTCAATTTGGTGAGAATCTAGATTCAAGGGCTGTCTGACGATGTGGCTTATACAGACTTCTTCAAGGGTCTGAAGGACGAGTCGACTTTTGAGTTTGACCTCGTCAGAAAGAGGGTTGCCACCCTCCAGGAAGCGCTGATGGGAGGCGGAAGCCTATATACATGCAACTGAGCTCTGCTCCATCAGCAAGCAGTCGGACTCCAAGAAGTCTGACAAAAAAGAGAGTCGGCAAGCTTAGCCGGTTAAGAAAGTTGAAGAGAGTAAGAAGAGAAAAGAGATCTGGGCGGTTGACGACTCTGATCAGCCGTCCTAGAAGAAAAAGGAAGAGTTTTAATCGTACGTCCCAAAGTACGAGTTTAACAAAAACTGCTACTCCATCCTCATGGAGATAAAGGACCGGGTAACCATAGAGAAGTCCGCTGCTACGAAAGGTTCCGCCAAAAATCGGAACAAAAACAAGTACTGCCATTTCCATGAGGATATTGGCCATGACACCAACGACTGATATAGTCTCAAGCGGCTGTAGAACCGTCTGGCTGATAAGGTGGTGTTGAAGTCTTACATCCTGAAGTCTAAGGTGATCCTAAAGACAAACCCCGGACAGTCGTCCAAAAAGGATGCCCAACCTTCTAGTAGTTTGGACACTGACAAAGAGCCGATCTACACAACAGCAGGCGGCTTTGCTGGAGGGGGCCCAACCATCTGGGGCACCAAGGACCATTTCAGACGGCTGGATGTCAGTTCGGTTGATGAGGGCCAAGCGTCTACTGATACCTTCCCTGAGGTCATCATCACTTAAAAGGACGGGGGCAAGGTCCGCCGACCGCATGATGACCCCATTGTCATTGAGTGCAAAGTGGCCAACCAGAAGGTAGGCCGGATCCTCATTGACACCAGAAGCTTGTCTAACATCAATAGCCAGAAGTGCTTTTCAAAGTTAAAGTACAAGCCCGACAGCATGCACAAGGTGTCTCACCCCTTGGTTGGCTTTGGGGGTGGGGTTGTGCACCCAGTCGAAAGGATTGATCTACCCATCCGACTGGGGGAAAAAGGAGACGGACGCCACATGGTAGTCCGATTCTTAGTCGTAGAGGAGCTGACCGCCTATAATCTGATATTGGGCCGTCCGACTCTGAACGAATCCAAGGCCTTCATTATTCCATCCCTCATGCTGTTGAAATTTGAGAAGGATGATGGGTCCGTTGGCACCCTAAACGGGGACCAGAAGACGGCTAGAGAGTGCTACCTCTCAGAAGTCAAGCCCACAGTGGCCGCATCCGGTCAGGCTGAAGTTCCAATAGACCTTGACGATGTCAAGGAAGCCGAGCCTGCTCCAACAGTAGCCGACAAGAAAAGAAAGGTCGACCAGCTGGTGGCCTTGAAGAAGGAAAGACAATAGCAATCACTGACTGGGGAACGGTTGGATGAACTCCGTCCCCAGCCGGCTGTTGAACACACTGATATTACTTTGGACAACACACGTCCGGAGCGTACTGTTAAGGTGGGGACGGTTGCTTTTGCAAAATTGGGTGCAAACTTGCACAATTTGTTGATGGAATTCAAAGACATCTTTGCCTTTGAAGTGGAAGAGATGCCAGGCATCAGCCCGGATCTAGTTGTCCACAAGCTCGCCGTGGATCTAAAAAAGAAGCTAGTTAGGTAAAAGAAAAGAAATCATGGCGAGGAGAGAAGTCAAGCGGCAGCTGCCGAAGTGAAAAAGTTGTTAGACGCCGGGTTTATTCTGCAATGTTACTTCCCAAATTGGGTTGCGAATGTTGTGCTTGTAAAGAAGCCGAATGGTACCTGGCGCATGTGTGTTGATTACACTAACTTGAACAAGGCATGTCCGAAGGATAGTTATCCACTTCCAAAGATCGATGGTTTGGTCGACTCTACAGCCGGACATGTGTTGATTACCCTTGTGGAAAAAAGATCAAGAGAAGAAGGCATTCGTCACTGATCAGGGGTTATTCTGCTATACTGTGACGCTGTTTGGCTTGAAAAATGCGCCTGCTGATTAGGGGATTTTTATCCACCAATCACCGTCTGACAAGTGGACCAACCAGGTTCCGCCACGTGTCCTTCACGAAGGCCAACAGGAGCCTGCCACGTGTCAATCACAGATACGTCCTCTACGGACCAATTTAGACACGCCACGTGTCCACTCATGCCAAATGGGAAAACCGGCCATCAAGGCCCAATTCAGTCTAGAGGCCCGATCAGCCCTAGGTTTACCTTAAACCTAGAGAGTGGCACGCTTCTCAAGGCTATAAATACTTAATTAATCCTCATTAGTTAGGTAATCGAAAAATCAAGAAATCAAGCAGAGAAGAACAGAGTTATTACGGAACATCAACAACCGGCTAATCTCGCTAACGACGCAGATTACCAACACTAAGCACTCTCACCTAGAGAGATCTTATTACTTTAATTTCCGTATTAATTACTCCTTAATCAGGTACTAACTTGACCGTTGGAGGCGGAGCTCTCAGGAGTCTCCGTTATTTTGCAGGTACAGGCGTCCGGTTCCAGTCTCGGAATTGTAACTCTCCCGCAGGACATCAGAAAACCCCGAAACATTTGGCGCCGTCTGTGGGGAGAGTACTTCAGAGATGGCATCCAAGTCTGTACCGACTCCAGAAGAGAGGCGTCCCCTAGACGACCCTCAAGTTCAGTCGGACCATGATACCGAAAGTGAATTTGAAGTTGAAACTCATACAGCTCCAGACGGGACCCTAAGGGCCCGACGTACCCGTCATACCGAAAGGAGGGAACGGGAGCATCTTCAAACAGGAAGCGAGCCAGCAGGCGCACCGCTTGCTCGGCAACAGCCGACTGATGGGTCTGCTCCCATCACAAGGAACGAACTCATGACCTTCATGAGGGACTTCAAGGGAGAGATTCAAGAGTTGATCAACAAAAAACCGCCTGCTTCAGTCAAAGAGCAGTCGGCCAAGAAACCTTCCACTTCACTGAAGAGGAAGCCAGTTCAAGGGCGAGAGGCGACTCCCCATCCTAAATCCAAGAAGCGGGAGCCACCTGCTCTTGATTTCACAAAACTCCGTTATCCTACGGGAAATAGGAAACCGGTTCGTCATATTCAGGCGGACGGGTCAAAGCAAACGTTCACAGATGCTCGGCTCCTGCTAGAGCAGAAGAAGAGTGACCGATTATCAGAGTCGGCTTCTACTTCAAATTTTCAGGACAGTTTGCGAAATGCCTCGATGAGGCATACTCAGTCGTACCATGAGAGTCAGTCAGGCGGCACCTCCCGTCAGTCCGGCTTTCATAGTGCCCAGGCGGTACCAAACTTACCATTTGTGCCGCAACAACAATATTTTATGCAGCCACCTCCATTTGGTGGACCTGCAGCAAAAAACGTCCAACCTATGGACTGGCAGCTACGGCTGCTTAGACTTGGTGAACAGCCGTCGGCCTTCTCCAAGGAAATTACTGAAGCCGTTCAGCCGGCCAAAGTAAAAAATGTTCTAGTAGGCGCCTATGACGGCACTACTAACCCAGAAGACCATCTGATGGCATTCACCAACCTGATGTACCTTCAAGGGTTGGATGATCCCACTTGGTGCAAGTGTTTCCCAGCGACTCTCAAGGGAATTGCACAGCAATGGTTCGGCAACCTGCCGACTGGTTGTGTAAACAGCTTCAGGACGCTTGCTTACTTATTTGCCTCCAACTTCGCTATGAACATCCCTGCGAAGAAAACGACCCTTGATTTGGGAACAATTCAGCAGGGCGAGAAGGAGGGGCTACGTTCTTACATCAGGCGGTTCAACCTGATGAGAATACAGATTCAAGGGTTACCGGATGAGGTAGCTTATACTGACTTTTTTAGAAGTCTCAAAGACGGGTCTACCTTCAAATTTGATTTAGTTCGAAAAAGGGTGGCGACTCTTCAAGAGGCCTTGATTGAAGCAGAAGCCTATATACAGGCGACTGATCTGTGTACGATAAAACAGTCGGACGGGAAGAGGTTCGACAATAGAGAGGGACGACAGAAACAGTCGTCCAACAAAGATGAGAAAAGAAAAGAGGTCTGGGCGGCTGACTCCTCTAAACAGCCGACTCAGAAAAAGAAAAAAGAATTCAAACCATACTCCCCAAAGTATATGTTTAACAAGGATAACCAGTTTATCCTAAAAGAAATAAAGGGACGGTTCTCAATTGAGAAGCCGCTCCCCATGAAGGGTTCTGCAAGCAACCGGAACCAAGACAAAATCTGTGCTTATCATGATGACGTTGGTCATCACACCAATGACTGCATCAGTCTCATGCGGTACCTAGACCGCTTGGCTGAGCAAGGTGATCTTGACACTTATGTCAAGAAATCTACGGGGAACACTTCCTCAAAAAAGCAGTCGGCCAAAAAGAATCAACAGGCCGACAGTTCCGATACAGATGATGCAGTCGTCTACACCATTGCAGGCGGCTTCTCAGGAGGCGGCCCCACTATTAGGGGCAACAAAGATAATATAAGGTGGTTAGATGTAAATTCCGTTCACCAAGAACGGCCGTCTAAATATACGTTCCCTGAGATTGTCATCACTGAAGAGGATCTAGGAGGGGTAAGGGGGCCGCATGACGACCCTCTCGTTATTGAATGTAAAGTGGCCAACCAGAGAGTTGGCCGAATCCTCATAGATACCGGGAGCTCCTCAGATCTCATCAGCAGCAAATGTCTGTCAAAACTGAAATATCAGACGGACTGCATACATCCGGCCTCCCACCCTTTAATAAGGTTTGGAGGAGGAGTCGTTCACCCATTGGGACGAGTAGATCTACCCATTCGCTTGGGCGAAAAAGGGGAAGGACGACACATGGTAGTCCGGTTCCTAGTAGTAGAGGAACTCTCGGCCTACAACATGATTCTGGGTCGACCAACCCTGAATAATTCCAAGGCTGTTATAATCCCGTCACTTATGCTGCTTAAGTTTGAAAGGGATAATGGAACAGTCGGCTCCCTAAGGGGAGATCAGAGGATGGCCCGAGAGTGCTATCTCTCGGATGTCAAGCCCACTGTTATGGCCACTGGGTCAAGTGGAGAAAAAACAGACCTTGACAATGTCAAGAAGAGTGCGCCTGTTCAAGAAACAGGCGACAAAAAGAGAAAGGCGTCCCAGACAGAGTCCGCAAGAAAAGCAAGAAAATAGCAATCATTGGCAGAGGAGCGGCCGGATGAGTTCCGCCCTCAGCCGGCTGGTGAGCATGCGGACCTGATATTAGACGACTCCCGTCCTGACCGAACAGTCAAAGTTGGGACGACTGCTCTGAGAAACCTTGGTGACGACTTTCACAACCTGTTGAAAGAATACAAGGACATCTTTGCATTTGAAGTCCATGAAATGCCAGGCATTAGTCCTGATCTGGCAGTACACAAACTCGCTGTGGATCCGAAAAAGAAGCCGGTACGGCAAAAGAAGCGGAACCATGGTGAAGAAAGAGGTCAGGCGGCAGCCGCCGAAGTCAAAAAATTACTTGATGCAGGGTTCATTCGGCAATGTTACTTCCCAGATTGGGTTGCAAATGTGGTGCTTGTTAAAAAGCCGAATGGCACCTGGCGAATGTGTGTAGACTACACAGACTTGAACAAGGCGTGCCCCAAAGACAGTTACCCTCTGCCTAAAATTGATAACCTGGTCGACTCAACAGCCGGCCATGCCTTGATGAGTTTTATGGACGCCTATTCTGGTTTTCATCAAATTCCTTTATGGAAGAAAGATCAGGAGAAGACGGCCTTCGTCACTGATCAGGGATTGTACTGTTACACGGTCATGCCGTTTGGTCTTAAGAATGCCCCGGCTACCTTCCAACGAATGATAAACATAGTGTTCTTTAATCAGATTGGGAGAAACGTCGAGGCATATATTGATGATATGATTTTCAAGACTAAACTTCAGAAAGATCATCTGACGGACCTCTGAGAAACTTTCGCCACACTCAGGCGGCACCATGTCATGCTCAATCCCAAGAAATGTGTATTTGGAGTTGAGTCTGGGAAATTTCTCGGATTCCTTATCAATCAGAGAGGAATAGAGGCGAACCCTGAGAAGGTACAGGCGGTCATTGACATGCAGTCGCCTCGTACCGTCCGAGAGGTTCAGAAGTTAACAGGTTGTCTGGCGGCCTTGGGGAGATTCCTAAGCCGATCAGGCGACAAATGCCTATACTTTTTCCAGGCAATTAAGAAAAAGGCAAGGTTTGAATGGGGGCCGGATGCTGAGGCCGCCTTCCAGAAATTAAAGGTTCACTTGCATTCCTTGCCGAGGCTGGTCAGCCCTTTGCCCAAAGAAGATCTCTACATGTACCTGGCCGTCTCTGATCATGCGTTAAGCGCTGTGCTCCTAGCTGAAAGGGACGGCTGTCAGCTCCCGGTCTACTTTGTCAGTCACGTACTGAAAAATGCCGAGTTGAGGTATCCCCTAGTGGAGAAATTTGGTCTTGCACTCTTCATGGATGTTAAAAAATTGAAGCCCTACTTTTTGGCACATGCAGTCGTCGTGTATACCGACCAACCAATCAAGCGGCCCCTTACCACCATGGAGTCGTCCGGACGAATGATCAAATGGGCCATAGAAATGCAGAGTCTCGAAGTTACTTTCGAGCCTAGAAAAGCAGTGAAGGGGCAAGCCTTTGCTGACTTTATTGTAGAGATGACTCGTCCTCCTGACTCTCAAGTTCCAGACCAAGTCTGGAAGGTATATGTGGACGGAAGCTCTACGTCAAACGGTTGTGGAGCAGGCGTCGTATGTCAATCTCCAGAGGGCGACAGGTTCGAGTATGCTCTACGCTTCAGTTTTCAGGCTTCAAACAATGAGGCAGAATATGAAGCTTTACTAGCCGGGATCCGCATGTGCAAGGCGGCAGGGGCAAGAAAAATAGACGCCTGTTATGATTCACAATTGATAGTGAGTCAGTACAATGGCGAATACGAAGCAACTCATCCGGCCATGATCAAGTATTTACAGGCGGTCCGACAAGCAGTCGGCTCCCTTGAGGATTTCCATCTGATCCAAGTGCCGAGATCAGAAAACAACCAAGCAGATGCACTTTCGAAATTAGCATCATCCGCCTCCTCCGATACTCCTCGAACTGATTTTTGGGAAGTAATGGAGAAGAGAAGCATCGAGGAAAACCCTATTGGAATCCTAGACAGAAGCTCAACCTGGATGGATTCAATCAGGGCATATCTGACAAACGGTACACTGCCGGATGATCCTCAACAGGCGACAGCACTGAAAAAACGAGCCTCCTGTTTTGAAATGATATAGGGAGAACTTCACAAGAGGGGGTACCTTCAACCCTTCTTAAAGTGTGTTACTCCTGAAAAGGGACGAGAGATACTAGATGATCTTCACTCTGGTTTCTGTGCTTCCCATATAGGTGGTAGGATGCTTGCTCAAAGGGCAAGGCGGCAGGGCTACTTTTGGCCAACTTTGGAAGCAGATGCAATGGAGATGGTGAAAAAATGTGACAAGTGCCAAAGGTTTGGCAAATTAATTCACCGTCCGGCTACTGACCTCACTACCATTCACAGCCCACTACCGTTTGCTAAGTGGGGCATGGACATTCTGGGTCCATATACGCCTGCTACAGGCGGCAGAAGGTATATACTTGTTGCCGTTGACTACTTCACTAAATGGGTAGAGGCGGAGGCTGTAAAGGGAATCAAGACGAAAGATGTAATTTCATTCATTTGGAAAAACGTCATCACTCGGTTCGGGGTTCCCATGTCTATGGTTTTTGATAATGGTCCCCAATTTGAGACGCCTGTTCTCAAAAGCTGGTTGGGAGACCAAGGAATTGCCCACTACTTTGCATCTGTCGGCCGTCCACAAGCAAACGGCCAGGTAGAAGCCTTTAATAAAATCATCTCGGACGGTCTCAAGAAAAAGATTGAACGAGCAGGCGGCCTATGGGCAGATGAACTACCACATGTTCTCTGGGCCATTAGGACGACTGAAAAAGGGGCGACTGGAGAAACTCCATTCCTCCTAACTTATGGTGCAGAAGCTGTTCTTCCAATAGAACACTACGAGCCGACTCTTCGAGTAATGCTGTATAACGAAGAGGCAAACTGGGAAGCCATGCGCCTGGCATTAGACTCACTTCCTGAAAAGAGGGGCAATGCTGTTTTGCGCCATGAGATCTATCGCCTGAGAATGACTAGATCATACAACAAAAAAGTACACAGGCGTCCACTCAAAGTAGGGGACTTTGTACTTAGAAAAATGGAAGCAGTAGGTAGGGCTAATGAGTCTGGCAAACTAACTCCCAACTGGGAAGGACCCTACCGAATCTATGCGGAAGTCAGGGACGGTACCTACCGTCTGGAAACACCAGACGGACAACCGTTGCCTCGAACTTGGAATGTAGATAACCTTAAAAAATATTTCTTCTGAAAGATGTAAAGTAAAGAGCTACTTAATAAAGTTTGCACTTACTATTCAATTTTTGTATTACGAGGGGCATGCCGTCTGTACCTTTACAGTCGGCTACTCTCCATTGAGTTTTTTCACTCTATCTTCAGAGGGGCATGTCGTCTGTACCTTTACAGTCGGCTACTCTCCATTTGAGTTTTTCACTCAATCTTCAGAGGGGCATGCCGTCTGTTCCTTTACAGTCGGCTACTCTCCATTGAGTATTTTACTCAAACACTTAGCTAAAAGGATTAGGGCCTGGCCGACCCTGTGCCTAACAGGCGGCTACCCTTCTTTTACTTAGCACCTACGTTCACCAAGAACTTACCAAGGCCACCGGCCGAATGATCAGACCAGGCGCCAAGCCACCTGATCAAATCTACAAAACTAATACGACCTGTCCCAACATCATAGCAGGCGTCCGACGGCATCCCTCCGGATGAAATTCGTCGCAGAGAGCAGCTCCCTTTTGGGTGGAACATTGTTCTATAAACTAATTACACGACACCTATACGACTGTCCCCAAGGGCAACCACGTAGCCGTTTTTGAGAAAAGGATAACTCTATCACTAACCAAATCAGTGGTAGCAGTTGACATCTGAGTCAGATGACCGCCTGTATTACTTGGGATAAATGCAGGGGGTACCCTTGAGTTAATAGCCAACAAACATTGGCGAATCAAGGGGTCTAGCCGGCCTACGCCGCCTGGTACCTCTACTTCTCAAACAAAAGTGACGGCGACTGAGTAACTCCAACGTTAACTCATAGTCACTCCTTCAAATTTGGTATGGAATCTAAAAAGTTTGAGTCGTCCACCTGTTTTAAACAAACAAGGGCACTCGAACCCCTATTCCTACTAAGTAACCTATTGAGTTAATAGCCAACAAACATTGGCGAATCAAGGGGTTTAGCCGGCCTACGCCGCCTGGTACCTCTACTACTCAATCTAGATTGTGACGAAGACTAAGTAACTCCTATGTTAACTTAATAGTCACTCAAACTTAGTATGGAGCCTAAAAGGTATGAGTCGTCCACTTGTTTTTAATAAACAAAGGCTCTCAACCAATACTCTTGCTAGGTTAACAATTTACGAGTTAAAAGCCAACATTGGCAATAAAGGGAAACAACCGGTACCCGCCGCTTGTTTTCCTACTTAATTCCTTGGCGACTAGGTAATTCTATTTACTTGGTCAGACAAATTGAATAAATAGTTCGAATACCGATTGAATAAATGGCCGACTGATCATCTACCCTGGAAACAGACCACCAGTCGTCCAGGGGCATAGGCGGCATACTTACTATTTGTACCTGTCTTAACGTTCGGCCATACACAACAGTCGGTCTAGTGAACAAATTAAAAATACTTAGACAAATTTGAACCAAAACAAAAATTTGATAAATGAGCCGGCCATTAAAGACCAGCAGAATATTCAAAACCCCGGCCCCCTGGCCGGGTAATTACAAAGCAAACGGCACGCAGGCCGTGAAAAAAATACTAAAAGCTTAAGTAGGGGGCAGTTCAGTATCAGCAGTTGCCGCCTGGTCAGCACTCTTCTTGCTGGACTCGGCTTTAGCTGCACCCTCTTTTGATGCCTTACCCCCAAGTGGCACAAGCGCCACAACCGGCTCTTCCTCCTCCAACGCACCGTCCAACGCCTCTTCTTCAGCAGCCGCCAGGATCTGTTGATTATATATTTCCGAACACTGGCGGTACGTTCTTTCCCATGAGGCAAAGTCGGCACTGGGGAACAGTCGTTCCCAGGTCATGCGCTGGATTTGAGCGGAGTCTTCCACCATCTCCCGGACGAGCTCTTGTTTCTCTTGCTCGGCCTTATCCGAGAGTTCTTGGGTAAGACTCTTCTCTTGGTTCACCAGGCGTTCTTTTACGTTGGCCAAAGATTTCTCCATGGCTTCGTAAGAGTGCATTTTTTGGCGAAGAGGTTTCAGCTCGGCCTTAAGGTTTGTGACGGTCGCCTCCAGCTCGTCAACCTTCTTTTGGGCCGCCTCTAACTGAGCCCGAACAGCGGCGGTAGCCTGCGCCTGATAATAAAGAAGATCAATGGTCAGTACTTCATTTTGGGCAATTTGAAACATTGCCTTATCACAGCTGGAGGCGGCCATAGCCTTTGCGGCCTTTACCTCTTTGTTTTTTCCGATCAATCGGCTTGCGAAGGCTGTTGACTCGGAGCAGGGCCTAAGTACAAAGAAAAACAGGCGTCAGTTTCCAAACAGAAAAGTTAACAGGCGTCCTGGAACTCGAAAAAAAAAAAAAAAAATAAAAATAAAAAAAATGCTAAGTATATACCTCAGCAAGGACCCCTGAAATCCCATCAAGGTCAAGGGTGCCAGCACCCCTGACCGCCTCCCTGTCAGATGGAGGAACTACTTTAACCATAGACTTGGCTACCTCAACCAAGTCAAGTCCCTGGGGGCCGGCTGCATTAAGCGAAAGAAAAAAAAAAACAAGTTAGACCTAGTCAAGAAGGAAGCAAGGGTGAGTTTTTACAAGTGAGTGTCCATACATCTAGGCGGCCCCGCCGGGGTTTTAGAAGAAGTGGCCGGCTGCTTCTCAGCCGCCACTGTTTTCCTGGAAGACCCAGGAGAGCTTGCAACAGTCGTCCTCCGGGCCTTGGGGTCCGACTGTTGCGAGGAAGAAGCCCTTGGAGTGCCAGACTGAAAACAAAAAGAGTTAGTATATGCATAAGACAACTAAAAGAGGAAGTGTTTTCGAAGCTTACCAAGGGTGCCTCCTTGTTAGGGGAGTCGGCATACGACTGTTTCATGAGCGAGGCCCGCAACATGGCCGCCGCAGTCTTGGATGCTGTTATTTTACTCATGGCGTCAGCTGCAAGAAATAAACAGCAAAGTTAGTAAAAATCCCAAGTAAACAAGGCGTGAAAAAGCAGAGTATTTATCAGGCCGGCTACCTCTAGAGCACCGACTGCTGAGGCCACAGGCGGCCAAAAAGTACTCGTCATAGAGCCACTTGAAGCTCGGGACGCAGTTTAGGGGTACTTGCTCTCGTACCCCTGAAGTAGAGTTCACCCTAGTCTCTACTTTGAAGAGTCCTTTGTCTAGGATCTCTTTTTTAGCCTTTGGGGGAACAGGCGGCATGCTGCGGCCGCCTGCGAGAAGAGGCGGATCCCTATTCCACTTGTTAAAGCGTTTGTTCAGCTCCGTGTCTGAACCCTCGATAATAAGGAAGGTGTTCCGCCAATCCTTCCATTTGTTCGCCTTACCTCTCGTCATGAGGTAACCCCTATGGCTTGTTAGTTGGTACCAGCCGGTACCTCCCGACTTAGGGGTCCGGCTGAGATAGTTCATGTGGACGAAAGCCTCAAAGCTTGGCTCCACCCCGTACATTTCGCACCCGGCCACATAGCCGAGTACGTTTACCCAAGAGTTGGGGGCTAATTGCCATAACCCCAGATCATACCCATCTAAAATCCGCTGAACAGCCGGATGTAATGGGAAGCGCAGTCCAGCTTTGATGGCCGCCACATAGCAGCCAAAGCAGCCGTTACCATAGCTGGTACCAGCCGGCCAGACGACAGTGTCTTCTGGATCCGGCACAAACAGTAAAAATTCCGGGCCCATTTTGTGGTTAGCAATAAAGCTCGCCACGTTGTCTTGCATGGTTGCGATCCGGCCCCGGGGTACCATGCAGTAGTAGGGGGCGTTTTCCTCTCTGTAAGAGGCGGACGGCTCCGCCTAATTGTCCCCCTTCTCAACTGCGTGAGAAAGTCTCGCCTCTTGTAGGCGGCTATGTTTTTCTTCTGAGCCTGGAGAACTGTGGCCAGAAGAGCTGGACTCGGACTCGTCCTCTGACGAGTCCGAAGAGGACGACTCCTCCCCTCTCCTAGAGGGGCCCGCCTCCTCTCCCTTAGAAGGAGCAGGAGGAAAATTAGACATGTCAACAGTAAGATGGGAAGGGAACACCTTGGCCCCTCTCTCAGAACTGTCGGCTTGACAATCGCCTCGTTTCAATTCTACATCTGGCGCCTGGTCAGATGTTTCACTAAGGAGCACCCTTTGGGAGGAGCCGTCTGAGTTTGATATCATAGCAGTCTGTTTCGTTCTGGCCATCACGTTCTGCATAGACACAGATACAGTCGGACTTTGTATAAAGGGCAAAGATGGGTCCAGAAAAGGGCAGGCGGCACTCCTAGTCCTAGATTCAGCCGTCCCCGGTGACCGGCTGATCACTAACTTAGGTCGTGTCGTGTGCTTCCATGGTGCCATTTCAAAAAATAAAAAGAAAATTAAGAGTAAGAGAACTGAGTTACCTGAACGAGTGATGGTTGATGAAGTCCTGGAAGTTCGGGTCAGTCGGCTTGTCAGAACAGGCGGTAGGCAGAAAAGGTCCGAAATGTCAGAGCAAGTTCAGGGGTCCGAATGTTCTCGCAAAGTTCTCAAATGTGAAAATGACCGAAGTCAGCACTTCCTTATATAGGCATGGTGAGAAGGCGAAAGGTCGCTTCCAAATTCAAAATTTGGGCGGGAAAATCTCTCGGCCGTTTGCAAGGTGACACCTGTAACAGGCCGTCGCCTGTCACCGTGCGACACCTGTCACAGGCGACACGTGACCAGTCACGTGCCACCTGTGAGGGGCAAATGATTAGGGGAATTTTATCCACCAATCACCGTCTGACAAGTGGACCAACCAGGTTCCGCCACGTGTCCTTCACGAAGGCCAACAGGAGCCTGCCACGTGTCAATCACAGATACGTCCTCTACGGACCAATTTAGACACGCCACGTGTCCACTCATGCCAAATGGGAAAACCGGCCATCAAGGCCCAATTCAGTCTAGAGGCCCGATCAGCCCTAGGTTTACCTTAAACCTAGAGAGTGGCACGCTTCTCAAGGCTATAAATACTTAATTAATCCTCATTAGTTAGGTAATCGAAAAATCAAGAAATCAAGCAGAGAAGAACAGAGTTATTACGGAACATCAACAACCGGCTAATCTCGCTAACGACGCAGATTACCAACACTAAGCACTCTCACCTAGAGAGATCTTATTACTTTAATTTCCGTATTAATTACTCCTTAATCAGGTACTAACTTGACCGTTGGAGGCGGAGCTCTCAGGAGTCTCCGTTATTTTGCAGGTACAGGCGTCCGGTTCCAGTCTCGGAATTGTAACTCTCCCGCAGGACATCAGAAAACCCCGAAACACCTGCTACTTTCCAACGAATGATTAATACAGTCTTCATTGATCAAATTAAGAGGAATGTAGAGGCATACATTGAGGACATGATAGTCAAATCCAAGCCACAGACGGTTCATCTTGCTGACCTCCGAGAAACCTTCACCACACTCAGGCGGCACAAGGTCATGCTCAATCCCAAGAAGTGTGTCTTTGGTGTTGAGTTTGGGAAGTTTCTCGGATTTTTAATTGATCAAAGGGGAATAGAGGCCAACCCAGAGAAGATACAGGCGGTCATTGACATGAAGTCACCCTGCACATCAAAGAAGTTCAAAAGCTAACAGGTTATCTGGCGGCATTGGGGAGATTCCTTTGCCGGTCAGGTGACAATTGCCTCTATTTTTTCCAAGCTATCAAAAAGAAGACTAGGTTTGAATGGGGGGAAGCTGCTGAGGCGGCCTTTCAGAAATTGAAAGAACACTTACACTCTTTGCCGAGGCTTGTTAGCCCTCTGCCAAAGGAGGCGCTCTACATGTACTTAGCCGTCTCAGACCATGCTCTCAGTGCTGTTCTCCTTGCTGAAAGAGACGACATCCAACCCCCGGTCTATTTCATCAACCATGTTCATCGAAATGCTGAACTACGGTACCTAATGGTTGAAAATTTTGGCCTGGCTCTTTACATGGTAGTCAAGAAGTTGAAGCCTTACTTCTTGGCACATCCGGTTGTGTTCTACATAGACCAGCCCCTCAAGAGGCCAATGACAACCTTGGAGTCATCCGATAGGATGCTCAAATGGGCTATTGAAATGCAAATTCTTGAAATCTCTTTCGAACCATGGAAGGTAGTGAAGGGTCAGGCGTTTTCCGACTTCATTGTCGAAATGACAAGGCCGGATAAGCCGGAGAATCTTGACCAGGTTTGGAAAGTGTATGTAGACGGGAGCTTTACTATGAACGGATGTGGTGCCGGAATTATATGTCAGTCTCCTGAAGGGGACAAGTACGAATATGCACTACGGTTCAAGTTCCAAGCCTCAAATAATGAGGCGGAATATGAAGCCCTGCTAGCCGGCATCCGCATGTGCAAGGCGGCAGGGGCAAGAAAAATTGACGCCTATTCTGATTCACAATTGGTCGTTAGCCAGTACAATGGTGACTATGAGGCCACCTATCCGGCCATGTTAAAATATTAGCAGGCGGTCAAAGCTGAAGCTGGGACACTTGATGAATTTCACTTAAGTTAGGTGCCTAGATCTGAGAACAATCAGGCAGATGCTCTATCCAAATTGGCTTCATCTGCCTTATGTGATACACCTGGGTCAGTCTTCTGGGAAGTAATGGACAAGCGAAGCATTGAAGAGGTTCCCATTGCAGTGTTGGACCAAAGCTCAACTTGGATGGACGGCATCCGGGTCTATCTGCTAGACAGAACTCTGCCGGATACATATCCAGTAATGGCTGCAATGAAAAAATGTGCGGCTAAATTTGAAATTCATCATGGAGAGCTTTTCAAGAAGGGTTTTCTGCAACCTCTTTTGGCATCACCCCTGAAAAGGGGCAAGAAATTCTGGAGGAATTGCATTCGGGCTACTGCGCCTCTTACATAGGCGGCAGAGCACTAGCGGGTAGGGCCAGGCGGTAAGGCTACTTTTGGCCAACTCTTGAGGTAGACGCCATGGAAATGGTGAAAAAGTGTGATAAGTGTCAAAGGTTCGGCAGACTCATACACCGTCCAGCCACTGATCTAACGGCCATCCATAGCCCAGTACCATTCGCCAAATGGGGCATGGACATTCTGGGTCCATATACGCCTGCACCAGGCGGACGGCGCCATATTCTAGTCGCCGTTGACTACTTCACCAAGTGGGTAGAAATAGAGGCGGTCAAAGGCATCAAGACAAAGGATGTCATTTCCTTCATCTGGAAGAATATTATCACCCGGTTTGGGGTACCTATGTCTATGGTCTTTGACAATGGCCCTCAGCTTGAGACACCTACCCTCAAGCAAACGGCCAGGTTGAAGCCTTCAACAAGCTAATCTCAAACGGCATAAAAAAGAAAATTGAAAGGGCTGGAGGTTTATGGGCAGAAGAGCTAACTTATGTCCAATGGGCCATCAGAACAACAACAAAAGGGGCAACCGGCGAAACCCCATTTCTCATGGTGTATGGTGCTGAGGTCGTCTTGCCTATTGAGCACTATGATCCGACTCTTCGAGTCATGTTATATGATGAAGAGGCTAACTGGGAGGCCATGCGGCTAGGATTGGACTCACTCCTGGAGCGCAGGGGCAATGCCACCTTGCGTCATGATATTTACCATTTGAGAATGACAAAAGCCTACAACAAAAGAGTACACAAGTGGCCCTTAAAAGTAGGGGACTTTGTGTTACTAAAAATGGAGGCAACCGGTCGGGCCAATGAGCAAGGAAAGTTGACTCCCAATTGGAAAGGCCCCTACCGAATCTATGAAGAAGTAAGAGGCGACACCTTCCTCTTGGAAACTCTAGACGGCAGGCAGCTAGCCAGAACTTGGAATGTAGTTAACTTAAAAAAGTACCACTACTAAGACTTGTAAATTTTTTTGTAAATAAAGAGCCTATCAATGAAAATTTGCTTTTTATTTTCAATGATATTTATTGCTTTAACTATACATCTCCCAATGGGAATACCGTCTGTGCAATGTGTAGGCGGTCTTATTAAAACCCATCGTCTGCTCCAACATGAGTAGACATCCGGCGACGCCCATCCGGGTGAATTCGTCGTATAGAGAATCTCCCATCCAGGTGGTACATTGCTCTATAAACTTATTAAAAAAACAAATGGCCCTACCGACTGTCTGGATTAAGATAAGCTCGCAGCTATTTGAATTGAACTATCTGATGAGACCTAGATAGCTAGAGATTATCGCCTGTTCTATAACAACCGGTAGCTGGCTATTATTTCGTTTAGATAAAATCTCACTTGCTCGTTTACAATGACTAGATATGGCCAATGGTCGTCTGCTACTAAACATTTACCCATCTGCTTCAACAAGAGCAAGACATCCGGCGACGCCCATCCGGGTGAATTTGTTGCAGATAGCATATCCCATCTGGGTGGTACATTGCTCTATAAACTCAAACTCAAGCGGCAAAGACTGATTAACCCAATAAGGGATAATTCACAGCCGTTTAAACCTGAATAATCTAAAATCGAACCTAAACGGCATAAACAAAACCGTATGTCTCATTGACACCAGCCGATAACCGGCCGATATTCCCACTTAGATTAATATCACGAACTAGTTATGTAGCTCAAAGTCCTCCCAATGGGGTAAAAGGATGCTTTATATTTTTGGAAAACAGTCCCAAGCGGCAAAACCAAAACGTCTGGGTATTCAATTTTAGTCCGACTGTATGATGAACGGCTGCGTACTTGATTTTGGGCAATCACGGTAGTGATTGATTAACCAAGGAACCCTTCATACTCTCTAAAGTATCTAGGGTCCCCCAGTCAATCAATCTACTTTGAAACCAACCCCACAGCCGTCCAGGGGCAAGAGGTAGCCGGTTCGTTACGTGCCGTATGCAATTAATAGGTTTGCTAAAGTTGTCAGCATATACATATAGCAAAAATAAAAAAAAAATTCAAATTGGTCAAAACCGACCCAGTCGGCTATTTCATTAAAAGCTCCCGGCATAAAAAGACCAGGAGAAAAGGACTGTCATACCAGATCCACATTCGGAAGAATGATAAAAGTTGGAAACATTCAAATACTCGGCTCGCAAGCTGGAAACATAGACGGCTCAGGGCCGAAGAGAAGCTTAATTTTGTTTTTCCTAAGGTGGAGGCACCGACTGGTCTTGGCCGGAGGGGAGCTCGCCTTCAGGTTGCCTTGGTTGAACTTGGTCAACGTCAACCGACATTTGCTCTTCCTCATGCTCAATGAGCTCTCCATCCCCTTGCTCCTCATCCAAGGGCTCAATGCCGGCCCATTCATTAAACGGAGCCAGCGCCTTCAAACCGAGGGACTGGGCATCATATACCTCAGTGGCATACTTGTACCTTAGGTTGAAGAACTCCCAGTCGTAGTCCGGGTGGATGAGATTTCACGCTATCTTCATGCGTGGCTCGCAATCTCGTTCATTCTCATCCACCAGCCGCTCTTGCTCAGCCGCCAGCTCAGCCTTATGATTAATCTGCATCTAGACCATCTCATCCTTGAGTCAGCCGACGTCTGCCCGAAGCTGGGTATTTTCCCTGTTAGCCCACTCCAGTGCCTTGAGATCTGATTGGGCATTTATAAGCTCAAGCTCAAGGTCAGACGCCTTATTGTTGGCCGTCTCCGCAGCAGCCATGAGCTCCTTATCCAGCTCCTCCTATTGCATCTCTTTGGCTTTAGTTATAATATCATTCCGAGTGTTCGGTATTGAGCAGAGTTAATGGCATCATTCGCCTGTTTATTGACGTCTCTTACCTCCTCCTGCTTCCTCTTAAACGGGGCTTTGAGCCAGTCCACTCTCAACATTGCCTGCAAAACTCAGCCGGCGGAAAGGTAATTTAGCTGACGTACAAAAAAAAAAAAAAAAAAAAGGCTAAGTTACCTCAGCAAGCAAGGCGTTGATGCGGTCCATGTTGACCTGATGCACCCTAGGAATCGAGTCCTTCTTTGACCGGGTGAGGCACCACAGCATCCACTTAGAGAACTGCTGGAGGTCCGGCCACCTTGGAGAGGCATCTACACCAATAGAAGGATGTGGTGAGATAGCAGCATAGGCGGCACCTATATTGTGCCAGCTGCTAGATGAATCCCTCGATTGGGTAACCTGAGATTGGACTCGCATATGCTCAACCGGCCATGGGAGTTCAATGCGGTTAGTCATACCTTGAGGTTCTGGCTAAGGGGTTTAGTCACCCCCAGCCGCTGCAGAACTGGATGCAGCGTCGAGTGGCACGCTACTTTTCGACGTCTTAGGGACGCCCGGCTCTTTGCCGACCAATTCGGCGTCAAGACCAAGACCTTTCAGGCTTTTGCCTCCTGAGGTTGATCAGTCTTGCCCACGCGGCAAGGAAGATGCCGTTTGGGTTGGCTGGGTTTTCTTGACTTTGGAAGGAGTCTTAGCTGGTTCGTCAGCCTTCTGTTTGAGCATCTTAGAGATGGATCGTGGAATGTTTTTGCTTCCACTCTGAAAGTGGAACACAGGGGTTATAGCCAATTAAAAGCCGTCTAATGACAATAAAAGCTTACACAAGTTAAAGGACACAACCGGAGCTTACCCCATCATTCTTGGCCGCCAGCTGGGCCCTTTTCTTCTCAAGTTGATCCATCTGGATCTGAGCTACTAATGTGGCAAGCGTCCTTGCAGAGTCCATCATTTTTAGAGCTTTTTCTGCAAAAGGGAACCGGTTGGTTAAATACAAAACAAACCACAAAACACTAGAGGCGACATCAAAGTGCCCGTTAGATGGTCAACGTACGTCTCTCAAACATGGTAAAGGCCACAGGCGGAGAGGAAAGCCTCATCTTTGAGCCAATCCGGATGGGGTACCTAATTCTTGGGTACAATTATTTCAGTGCCGTCTTCCATAGGCATGGTGGTTGTCTTGAAGAACCCTGGCTCTATTATCTGTGACCACGCCTCCTCAGGGACATGCGGAAGGGCTCACTTTTTACCCAAGAGAGCCAGTTTCATATTATACCGGCGGAGGAGATGGTTTTGACGTCTGGATGGGGAGAAAACCAAGTAGAACTTGCTTTTCAAGTTGCTCCACTTAGACGGTTTATCCAAAGTCATCATGTACTCTAGATGCATGGCTAAAGTGTACCACACCCTCCAGCCGCCTAGGGCACGGCTTAAGTAGTGCATGTGTGCAAACGCCTCCCAGCTTGTTAAGCTCTACATCTCGCAGGCGGCGATATAGCAAAGGATTTTCACCCAGTAATTGGGTGTGAGTTGCTATACGCCAATCTCATAGCCTCTTAAGATGGCTTTGATTGTGTCATGAAGGGGGAAGCGGAGGCCGGCTTTGAATGCCGCCTCATAACAATCGAAAGAATTGTCGGCATGTTCAATATCGTCCTCCTAGACGATTATCGCCTCAGCAGGCGGCACAATTATTTCCCACCTATCCCCCATTGAGCATATATCTACAAAGGCTGGAAAGCTTGCTTCCAGGGTGATTATATCCCTGGCGGACATATGCGCCTCCGTTGGGTTGTTCATAGAAGGCCATTAGGACGCCTCACCCTCCTCACTGTCGGCATCCGCCTGCTGTGAGCTTGACGTCTTTGAGTCAGATCGTTGGACGACCTCATCGCCGTCTCCTTGATCAGAATCCTCCAAAATGTCGTCACTCGGAGCACTGGGTACACCCGGAGGATAGTCATATTCTCTATCAGCCGGTGCCTCAACTGAGCCGTCTGACCTATAATCTGGGTCAAGTGCCGTCCGCATAGTCCGAGCCATATTATCCTGCACATGCACAAAGACGGTCGGATTTGAGAAGAAGTAAGGGTGGTCCAAACACCCATAGACGGCACTTCCAGTCCTAGACTGTTGGGTTTCGTAGTGACCCTCACTACGCGGAAAGAAACCGGCCAAGACCCGCCCCCATAATAAATGCAATTAACAAGCAAAACATAATTAAAACATAATTAAGGATAAAAGATTATACCTTTGATGCGTGCTTCGCTCTAGTATGAGCTCTTACTTGAACCCCGAAAATACGAGGTCTCCAACGGGATCGTACCCTTGAACCCGACTCGAGCGTCCTAAGTCTCGAACGTTAGTCGAGACCCGGACAAATAAAACTATGAGTTTTACGAATCAAGGTTTACTCAAATCAAGAGTTGCCTTTTAATTTCACTCAAGGTTTTATCTTTCCCAATACCCATGCCTTTGGTATTCTATAGGGAAATGCACCCTTGATTTCCAATCTCCCATCAATGTGGGAGAGTTGGTAAATTCAACAATTTATTTAATTCCAAATTAAATAAATAATTAAATCAATCACAACGCCACAAGTGGCATAATTATATGCTTATGAGTGATGCCCAAGGTTAGGTGGGGGGACCATAGCCTTGCTCTCCAAGGATTTGCTTGGTCCCCACAACCACACACAAACCGCCTCAAGGAGGGTTGTGTTGGCTGCTAGCTAGCGCTGCCAGCTAGCACCAGCCAGCAACCTTGCATCCCCAGCCAGGCAGTGCGTGCTTGTGCTGGGCGATGCTATGGCGCTGGTGCGTGCTAGTGCTAGGCACTGCTAGCACTTTATGCTGGCGCTGGCCCTAGCATTCCCACGCATTGCCTCGCACACACTCGCATCCCTCGCACAGGCTCTACGCATAGCCACTCGCACCCTACGCACAGCCTGCCCAGCCAGCGTGCCTAAGCATGCAAGGCCCTAGCATGCGTGTTGGGCGATGGTCATGCACACGCACGCACGCAAGCCCTTGGCATTCCGATGGTGCTATGCGTGGTGCTAGGCCTGCGATGGTGCCTGGGCACTCGCACACGCCCAGTGTGCTGTGATGCAAGGCAAGCACCCATGCTAGTACTTGGTGCTAGCGATGGTGCTGCCATGTTAGGCACGCACGCACGCCAGCACCTAGTGCCAGCGATGGTGCGCCTAGTGCATGATTCTAGGGCTACAATGGCGCCTAGGCATCATGCTAGGGCTGCGATGGCGCCTAGGCACTCATGCCTCGCCTAGCACACCATGGTGCGCCTAGCACACACATGGTGTGCCTGGGCTTGCGATGAGCTAGCCTAGCCTAGCTACGGCTATGCTCGTACTTGTCGCTTGTGATTTTGCGACGCTCGGTCTCGACGCCCTAGGCTCGATATCCGACGTCTGTATTTGTAAAACTCTGTCGACTCATTAAATCCTTCGGATTAATTCGTCGTCTCGGATCGGTTGTTCGATTGGGTTCGACCCGAAGGGTTCAGTTAAGATTAAGCTGTAATATTAATTGTACCTTAATATTACTGATCGGAAGCGGCCTCCACCTACGCATTCCGATCACTTGACCTTACTGAAGAATTAGCTATGTAATAATTCTGAACCCTCAATCAGAATAATACACTTGTTGGAAGGACACCATTCCTTTCAATCTCCCACTTGTCCTTCCGGACAAGTGTGCATATAGTGTATAGCCCATTTCCTATGTCGCTTAATGTCTCTTCGTGAACTATAAGGTAAGATTCATCATCATCCTTATTACGTTCAGAAGTGTTTCTCGATCTCCGAGTTCGACTGTCAATAAACAGATGATTTCTAAAATCCATCTGAGCACGGCCATGTATTTTCACAATCTCGCTCATCGAGCGGCCTTGTAAACAACAAAGACACATTCCCTATTGTTAATAGGGGGACATTCCCAGTCTTGCATTGTAAGTTTCTCTTACTAAGAGGACCTAATCTCCCGAGTGTTCCCGTTATGATCCCCAGTTACGGTAGACGTTAGGCAACATCAAAGATATTAGTTCTCAAACAAGAAAACTTCACAATACTCATGGTCGAGGAAACGAGTTCTGATAGTTTTAATGAGAAATGTACTTATGACAATTTTAAATCTCTTAAAGTACTCTCATAGGTCAATCCAGTGCAGTTCCAAACTTGCACCTCTGCAAATGATTTATGACCATCATGTCCTTGCATCACAAGAAACGGTGCTGTAAATCATACTACACACTAATCTCTGGTGGTCATCAATCGTCCATCAGTTAGATGACCTCGATTAGGATAATTTTCGATTTAAATATTCAATGTTCACTTAACAATTGTTTCTTTATCCAAGACATGGTCTTGATACCCTGTTTTGAATATTTCCATAAATCGAATGGTCTCATTATTTAATTTTAAACCACAATTAAATAGCAATGGAGTGAATGATAATTTTGCACAAAAATTAATTACTCCGTTAATGAATGGTTTCAATACAGTGTCTTACATTAAAACTACCAGTTTAATTAAAACACATGTACAGGGAATTTTCAAAGCCAGTCTCCAACGTGCTTGATTCCCATTGCCTCAATGTGCTTGTTGTGTTTCACTTGAGGCAAAGGTTTAGTCAAAGGATCGGCCACATTATCATCCGTGCCGATCTTGGAAATTCTGATTTCACCTTCGGATTTCCATTCCCTTATCATGTGAAATCGCCTTTGGACGTGTTTGACCTTCTGGTGCTCTCTTGGCTCCCTGACCTAAGCGATAGCTCCATTGTTGTCACAGTAGAGATCTATCGGACCCTTGATGGAGGGTACAACACCAAGTTCACTGATGAACTTGCAAATCCAAACAACCTCCTTAGCAGCTTCTGAAGCAGCCAAGTATTCGGCTTCAGTTGTAGAGTCTGCAATTATGCTCTGCTTGGCACTCTTCCAGCTAAATGCTCCTCCATTTAGGCAAAATATGTACCCTGACTGTTACTTGAAGTTGTCTCTGTTAGTCTGGAAGCTAGCGTCGGTGTAACCTTCAACAACCAGGTCTTTATGACCACCATAAACCAGGAATTTATCCTTGTTCCTTTTCAGGTACTTCAGGATATTCTTGGCCGCAGTCCAATGCGCCTCTCCTAGGTTTGATTGGTATCGGCTCGTAGCACTCAAGGCATACGAGACATCTGGCTTGGTACATATCATGGAATACATGATCGAACCAATTAGCGAAGCATATGGAATCTGATCCATTTTCTCTCGCTCAACAGGTGTCTGTGGACACTGTTTCTTGCTGAGAGTTACGCCATGGGACATGGGTAGATGCCCTCTCTTGGCATTCTCCATGTTGAATCGTGCCAGTACTTTATCAATGTAAGTACTCTGGCTTAATCCAATCATCCTCTTAGATCTATCCCTGTAGATCTTGATGCCCAATATGTACTGTGCCTCTCCTAAGTCCTTCATTGAAAAGCACTTTCCCGAGCAGCCCTTTACGGACTCCAGTAATTTTGAGCTGTTTCCAATGAGCAGTATGTCGTCGACATATAGGACTAGGAATGCGATGTCACTCCCACTGACCTTCTTGTATACACAAGATTCATCTGGATTCTTGATAAAACCAAATTTGCTGATGGCTTCATCAAATCGTAGATTCCAACTCCTGCTGGCTTGCTTTAATCATAAATGGACTTCTTAAGCTTGCAAACCTTTCCAGCGTTGCTCGGATCGACAAAACCTTCTGGCTGTGTCATATACACAGTTTCTTCCAAAATCCCATTTAGGAAGGCGGTTTTGAGATCCATCTTCCATATTTCATAATCGTAATATGCAGCAATCGCTAGAATAATCCGGACAGACTTTAGCATTGTAACCGGTGAAAAAGTTTCATCATAGTCAATCCCGTGGACTTGTTTATAACCTTTTGCCACTAGTCTAGCCTTGTATATCGATACATTTCCATCCTTGTCTGTCTTTAATTTGAAGATCCATTTACAACCAATGGGTGTGTAACCCTCGGGCAAATTCACCAAGTCCCAGACTTGATTATCAGACATGGAGTCCATCTCGGATTTCATGGCCTCTTGCCATTTAGCAGAGTCGGGGCTCGTCATAGCTTGCTTGTATGTCGCTGTCTCATCTCTATCCATAACTAGGATGTCTTGATCATCGGTTAAGACAATACCAAGGTATCTGTCTGGTTGAGATCTTTGCCGTTGCGACCTACGAAGGGTGATAGGTTGAGCATTTACATTGTCTGTTTGATTTTGACCAATCTTCTCAGCTACTTCCAAAGCAATTAGATTGTCAATTTTATCAGGTTGACATTGTTGCTCGTCTTCTCGAACTTCGTCGAGTTCGATTTTCCTCCACTTGTCATTTTGGAAAGGTGTTCCTTCTCCAAAAAGACACCATCACGAGCAACAAACACTTTGTTCTCGGATTTATTGTAGAAGTAATACCCTTTGGTTTCTTTTGGATATCCCACAAAGACACTTATCCGATTTGGGGTGAAGTTTGTCCGAAATTAATCGCTTGACATATGCTTTGCATCCCCAAATATTGAGAAAAGACAACCTAGGAGGTTTCTTAGTCCATAATTCAGATGGAGTCTTTTCAACAGCTTTTGATGGAGCGCGGTTCAGTGTTAGTGCCGCGGTTTGTAGCGCATGTCCCCAGAAAAAAAATAGGAAGTTCACTAAGACCCATCATTGATCGAACCATGTCTAACAAGGTTTGATTCCTCCGTTCGGATACTCCGTTCCATTGAGGAGTTCCGGGAGGTGTCAACTCTGAAAGAATACCATTTTCTTTCAAGTGATCGTCGAATTCATGGCTCAAATATTCGCCACCTCGATCCGATCGAAGTGCTTTAATTTTCTTATCAAGTTGAGTTTCAACTTCTTTCTGAAATTCTTTGAATTTCTCAAAGGATTCAGATTTATTCGACATTAAGTAGATATAGCCATATCTACTAATGTTTGTTAATGAAGTTGAATTCTTAGATGTCTTAGTTATCGGTATCAACTTTTGTCTAATCATATGTAAAAATACATGCAATTTCCATTGAACATATATTTGCAAGACAATTTTGAAACAACTATCGTCAAATTCATACATTCAAAATACCTAGGTGTCCAACACCATAGATCATAGTATGTTCAAAAGCATGAAAAACTAAGATTAGTTTAATTACATGTCATAGACAAAATAGTGCATGCAAGCACGACCGAAAAACCATCTTTCGTCGTCTACTTGTCCATGCACCAACACTTGATAAGCTTCTCACTTGGTCCCTGAAAAGCCAACATAAAGTGAGTCATACTTGGTATCTAATACCTATGATAAACTTAATTCACAAGTGTTTAGGAAGATACTTTAGGCAGATGCTCCATTCCTCTCCTCTTCTTCCTTGAAGAGCTTGCATTCTCTTTTGTAGTGGCCTTGCCCACCACAATAGAAGCAACGCATCTTCTCCTTGAGCTTCTTGAACTTCCTTCTCCTTGCTCTTAAGGGCCTCTCGGTCATTCCACATGCGGTGGCTCGGCTGAGTAGTTGCACCACCTCCATTAAGGAGCGTGTCTCCTTTCCTGCAACTATATGCACTCTAAGTGCATCATAGCCCGAGTGGAGCGAAGCAAGCAAGATATGCCCCGCCATCTCATCCTCCAATGAGATTCCGGGAAGCTGCATGTGTTTGAAGAGCCTAGTCATTCCAAGCACATGAGGTCGGAGGGGCATGCCGGGTCTCAATTTGGCATTGTAGACCTTGGTCCAAAGCCGACGTCTTTCCTTAGCAAGACAACCCACGTTTGGTGGCTTTATCCTCATGTTTGAGAGTGACCTAGTCAAGTCAAACACGAGTCCATCAAAGTTGCCATTGTCACTCTTGGTGACTCTTACATTGACAACGTCCTCAAGTGCTTTGAGGAACATGTCCGGAAGGTAGGAGGAAAGGGTTTCCTTCCAATCTTTCGGGATGGAATTTTCCATAAGTCGTGAGACCTTTTTGCAATTGGAAGACCATTCTTCATGAGCCTCATCGGTCATGATCCCTTTGGCAAAGAAGCTTGGAATGGGAGTATCAAGAGTATACTCTAAGGAACAATTCTGGAGAGTTCTCCTGAGTTCCTCCTCCCATTCCTTGAAGTTGACCAAGTTTAAAGAAAAGGCCAACTTTTCAGGGAGTTCCGGGCACATTTGGTTGTTGTTTGAGTTACTTGCAGACATTGTTCTACAATTGAAAAAATTTGAAATGAAAAACCATTCATAAATCAATAAGTTGAAATTTAAAAGCGTTCATGCATGTTTTCTATCTTATTGAGCATTTTATCCACGCATTAATAAATTGTCCCTTATGGGCGAGAATAAAATGATTCCGAGATCCCAAAGATCAAGAAATGGTTAAGCATGCTTTGGCTCGTCTTAATCATTAAATATCTTAAGGTAAGAAATCCAATTGCTAATAGCTCCAAGATACTCTCGGTTTGATAAAATGTCGCATCTAATGCATCCTTGACATTTTATCTCTTTTGCCACGACATCTAAGGACTCCTTACTGATATCGTTGAGCTTAACCAAGACAACTTGTATACCTAGTATACCTTACGTATACATCTAAGGAAGTAGTGATGCCTCGCTTTGGCGTAGCCCATCACATACGCGCATTAGTTCGGTAAGTGTTGTTCTTGGAACGGCAAATTTTAGCTCAATATTATTAAGGGACCTAGGGTTTCTATGTTGGTTTGATTTAAGTGAACTTAACTAATCGTCGCAACATATGAAATCCTAGACATGCATCTAACTATAACATTCATATATAACAATAATATATATAAAGCATAAATTGATGCATTTGGCAACTAGCAGGACCCCTTGAAATCTTCAATTTCCATGGGTCTTCATCTTGGCTTGTCTTCATCGAAACGCCGTCTTGAGACATCTTGGCCAAAATAAAATAACTAGCTAGTACGACTAAGATTAATCTAAAGTACAAAAATACTTAACGGTTCGCAGGTCGTATTTAGATTTACAAAAATACATAACGTAACGCAATCCGTATTTTCTATCCTAGTCGGGCCCCACTAGTTGCCATTTTCAATAACCTGTTTTGAAAACATCTTCCATTCACCCATTCACTATTTGTGAATGGCCCATGCATTTTACGAAATACACAATTAAACACGCAAAACTAGTAACTAACTTAGGTGGTTAATCCGATTAACGCGCCTAATTAAAACTAGTCAAAGTTGTTTAATCCATTATTTATAAAAGCAAAGTGCTCACGTAATTAACTAAGCTCCCACTGAATTCCGAATCCACACTTAATTATTCCGATTAATTAAGTCGGCATAACACATAATTTGTCAAAATCAAAATTTTGCAAAAGCCGGAAAAACCGAGGTCTAACCTCGTTAAAATAATTACATAAATAATTTAAAACGGCAAAAATTTTCGCAAAATTACATAGCTCAAAAATTAAGCAAACTAGCCCCACCCAAGCATGGTGCATTGCGCACCATGGCTGCTAGGCAGCAGTGGGCTGGCTGGATGGGGCTTGCTGCCTCGTCGCCCAGCAGCAGCACAAGCTTGCCAGCAGCCTACGCCACACAGCACCAGCAACATCAAGGGTTGTGCTGGCGCTTGGCGCTAGCATGCTGCGCCCAGCACAACACACTACGCTGGCCAGCACCACGCATGCCTGCTCGCATGTTGGCACCTGCCAGCAAGTGGGGCTGGCTGGTGCTTGCTACCACGCTGCCCAGCAGCGCCCCAAGCAGCCAGCAGCCAATGCCACTGCCCAAGCCCAGCACCTTAGCACCCCTCGCCACACAGCCACGCAACATTGATGCTCAGCCATGCGAGCACCATAGGCAGCCTACATGTGGGCTGCTAGGCAGCCCGACTAGCCTTGGTGACGCTTGCGGTTTTGCATCGATTTGCGTGCATTTTACTCGGGATTTTGATCCCGATTTATGTGTGGAATAAATTAATTCTAAATTACATTTTAGAATCAATTTGAGGAAAAATAAAATAAAATAAAATAAGTCTAAATTAAATAAATTTAATTTTAATGGTGCACAAGCCTAAATCATCCAAAAATTTATTTTTGAACTAATTTAGCCAATATGCAAATTAATAATGGATTTGACAAATGGGAGTTGGAAAAATAAATTATCCATCTAATGATAAAAATTTTCCAAATTTCATACTTGTGTAAAATATCAAGATTACATCTTCCAATATGAGGATTAATCAAAATTTTACTCACAAGTATTTGAACTTCATGGATTTTAATCAACCAAACATGAAAAATCCAAACTTTGTTCAATATGGAATTTATGGTTAGAGTTCCAATCATTTAAACCTTTAAAGATTAGAACTTTAACCTATTAGGAACTTAAAATTACACATTCACATCAAACATTCACACATTCTTGCAATTAATTTGCAAAAGTTGTGAAAAACAAGTTTATGTGAAAAAGGCATATCAACTCAAGCACTAATTAAAACTCCATAATTATACTTAAGGATATTTAAAATAGCAGTAGATTAGGGATGCAATAATGCATTTAATCTAACCTTGTAATGCTTGCACTAATCAAGGCTTGAAAAGATTTAAATTTTCAAAGAAAAACGAAAAAAACCCCAAAAACTTGGGTTTCTGGTTCAAATTTGGCTTCTGGACAGTTCTCAAAGATGGTTGAATCTGTTTCAGAATGTTGATTCCACCTAAAAATCACTATTTTTGAGCCAAAATCTGGGTTCGACAGCCAAATCGATAAAAAATACGAGTTTTAAAATAATTAAAACGAGCTTCTAATCTAATTAGAAAAGCAAAACCAGAATTTAAATCTTACTTTAAAACACCTTAATTAATCAATAATTGCAAAAATTAAAAGGAGCGTGGCTCTGATACCGCTGTTGGGTTTCGTAGTAACCCTCACTACGCGGAAAGAAACCCGCCAAGACCCGCCCCCATAATAAATGCAATTAACAAGCAAAACATAATTAAAACATAATTAAGGATAAAAGATTATACCTTTGATGCGTGCTTCGCTCTAGTATGAGCTCTTACTTGAACCCCGAAAATACGAGGTCTCCAACGGGATCGTACCCTCGAACCCGACCCGAGCGTCCTAAGTCTCGAACGTTAGTCGAGACCCGGACAAATAAAACTATCAGTTTTACGAATCAAGGTTTACTCAAATCAAGAGTTGCCTTTTAATTTCACTCAAGGTTTTATCTTTCCCAATACCCATGCCTTTGGTATTTTATAGGGAAATGCACCCTTGATTTCCAATCTCCCATCAATATGGGAGAGTTGGTAAATTCAAAAATTTATTTAATTCCAAATTAAATAAATAATTTAATCAATCACAACGCGACACGTGGCATAATTATATGCTTATGAGTGATGCCCAAGGTTAAGTGGGGGGGGGGGGGACCATAGCCTTGCTCTCCAAGGCTTTGCTTGGTCCCCACAACCACACACAAACCGCCTCAAGGAGGGTTGTGCTGGCTGCGAGCTAGCGCTGCCAGCTAGCGCCAGCCAGCAGCCTTGCATCCCCAGCCAGGCAGTGCGTGGTGGTGTTGGGCGATGCTATGGCGCTGGTGCGTGCTAGTGCGAGGCACTGCTAGCACGTTATGCTGGCGCTGTCCCTAGCACACACTCGCATCCCTCGCACAGGCTCTACGCATAGCCACTCGCACCCTACGCACAGCCAGCCCAGCCAGAGTGCCTAAGCATGCAAGGCCCTAGCATGCGTGCTGGGCGATGGTGCACATGCACACGCACGCACGCAAGCCCTTGGCATTGCGATGGTGCTGTGCGTGGTGCTAGGCCTGCGATGGTGCCTGAGCACTCGCACGCGCCCAGTGTGCTGTGATGCGAGGCAAGCACCCATGTTAGTACTTGGTGCTAGCGATGGTGCTGCCATGCTTGGCACGCACGCACGCCAGCACCTAGTGCCAGCGATGGTGCGCCTAGTGCATGATGCTAGGGCTGCGATGGTGCCTAGGCATCATGCTAGGGCTGCGATGGCGCCTGGGCTTGCGATGAGCTAGCCTAGCCTAGCTACGGCTATGCTCGTACTTGTCGCTTGTGATTTTGCGACGCTCGGTCTCGACGCCCTAGGCTCGATATACGACGTCTGTATTCGTAAAACTCTGTCGACTCATTAAATCCTTCGGATTAATTCGTCGTCTCGGATCGGTTGTTCGATTGGGTTCGACCCGAAGGGTTCAGTTAAGCTTAAGGTGTAAATTAATTGTACCTTAATATTACTGATCGGAAGCGGCCTCCACCTAGGCATTCCGATCACTTGACCTTACTGAAGAATTAGCTCTGTAATAATTCTGAACCCTCAATCAGAATAATACACTTGTTGGAAGGACACCATTCCTTTCATAGACTCAGCCGTACCAGGAGACCGGTTGACTACTATCCTAGGCTGTGCCATGTATGATATTGGTGAATCCATTTATTGAATGATATGTACACAAATGGAAAAAGTATGAAAGAGTTGAGAAGGGGAGAGACGGTACCTCAAGGTTGTCTCAGAAAATGGTCAAGCGCTGGCCGGCTGTAACAGGCGGGCAGATATCAAGCGGCTGTTTGTGGGATGCACAGACGGTTGACCGGCTGTAACCAGTTGGGCAAGAAAGGAGAATTGTCTAGAAAGTGCACAGGTGGTTGTCAGATATTCTCTGTCTAGAACGTTTGACTCTCTCTCTAGACTTTTTGAAAATGTCAAATAGTAGGAAGGGTAAAACCCTATTTATAGAAGGGTAAATTCAGGGGCATCCCTGTAAATTCCCCCAGATTGTGAACAGTTAAAACTGTTCACCAATGCCTAAGTGACAAGTGTCACAAGCGCCACGTGGCATGCCACGTCACACCTGTGAGGGGAAAATCTTTCGGGTAAAAATACCTAGGCCCCGTGGCCCAATAAGAGGGTGACACGTGTCATATTTAGAGAGGTTCAAAATGAACCTCTCTTCAGCTGACACGTGGCACTCCCAATTAGTGGAAAAATGACGGCCTTCAGGGTCTAATTCCCTAGACTGCCAAAAAACGGCGCAGCCCATCGGTCCTAGTTTCCGTAACCTAGGTCAGGGGCACGAATCCCAATGACCCTACAAATAGGGAGATTTTCCCCACTTTGGGAACAACATTTATTTATTGAAAAACACTAAATTCTCTCACCTCAGAGAAAACACCTGATCTCAGAATCCGAGAAGATCCCACTCTACTTTCCGCACTTTTTTACATTCTCTGTACACGTTCTAACTTGATTGTCGGAGGCGGAACTCCACCCAACCAGAGTCTCTGTTTTTTTGCGAGTACAGGCGCTCGGAGTCCAAACTTAGTGACGTAACTCTCCCGAGGGACACAAAAAAACCCCGAAACACGGTCCATCGGCTTAAATCAATGCTCCACCAATGATAGTTAGACCGGAAAACCTTTCCCCTTTCTTGGAGTTGCAGAACCAGTTTTGAGAGAGAATATGGAGAGGAAAATATTACGTAGTTTTTTAGAAAACTGACTTGTGTATTTTATTCTCTAAAAATCCCAATTAATATAATCACATTATCATTAATTAGATTAGGGTTTCCTCTCTCGGCCCCTTTCCCTTCTTGGTCGGTCACCCTAAACTTTGGGCTTCTGGTTTCTTTATTGTTCCAAACCTAATGTGTGACCTTGTAAGATCCGTTTAGGTGGGCTTCGAGTTTATTTCTCAATAACCCAAAGTTCTATAGCGCTCTTTAGCAAGAAGTATAGATAACCCAAATAAATGAATTATTGTCTCCATAATCAATCCAAATTATACTTAGTAATTGCACTAGAGTCGAGGACACATTTCCTTCAATATCAACCACCTACCGGTTAATTTAAGTCTTGAAATGTTGCTCTGAATAAATCTATATCTTCAATTTGATTGTTCGTGGATCTCCAGCTTCAAGTAATAGAATTCTTATTGTCATCTTACTTGTAAATTAAATATAACTATGGTATTATGGGCGTCAATTGAAGTGCTTCTATGTTAGACCTTTCAATCGAATCACTATCAAATATCGCTTTCCCATTCCACACCTCGATGATTGCATGATGCTATTATATTCTTGAAGACTGAGCTACGAAGCGGATATCATCAAATTCGATGCGACCTGGAGATGAATGGAATACTTCTTTCAAGATTAGTGATAGATTGTATGAGTGGATTTCGATCTTTCCAATGCTCCAAGCACCTTTATGAGATTGATGTACCAGGTGTTCAGCCTTATCATTGGCAAGTTCATAGTTGTTTACTTTCATGATATCCTTTTGGGTTTTACTCTAATATACTTACAAGTGCGGAAACAAACCCTATGCTCGGATCCATGTATCATTCAAAAGGTTAATCACAACACATAATCTACTCTAAAGATTACACCTTTGAAGCGTGCTTGTTAAACGAACGGAGCCAAGAACAAGAACCACAAGTACAATCCCTTTATTGAAATTCCACCCACACGGTCAAACCCGCCTTGAGTGTATTAGCTTAGTATATCGGACAAAATCTCAAGATTTTGTGTTTAGATCTAGGTTCTTACTATAAAGGAGGCAATATTAATTTTCCATTCTATGATCATCCAATGAGTTGTGGTCTATTTATAATAAATAATAAACCTTCTTAAAGTGTAAACCTAATAAGATTTAATTAATTAATTATTAAATTGATAAACCCATAATCAATAAACACGTGAACCCCACACAAACACTCATGTGCACGCGTGGAAGCCCACAACAAGGCTGCCCGGCCAAGCCTTGGGCAGCAAGGTAAGGTGTGGCTTGCCTTGTGCGGTAAGGCGAGGCTGCTAGGCCTTGCTCGCGTCTGGCCCAATAGGCCATGCACTCACATAGGCCAGCAAGCCAACCCGCACAGCGTGCTACCCAGCATGGTTGCGAGCCAACCCACGCTACTACTGTTGCCTTACTAGGCTTGCAGTAAGGCAAGTACGCTATGGTTAGGGATGGGCCTACTGCTCCCCGAGCCAGCAACGCCTGACCCTTAGGCCATGGCCACCAAGGATGGGCCTTGCGCCTGGCCTTAGCTTGGCCTTAGCCCTTTGACAGCCTTGTGACCACGCACTTAGTGCACCAGGCCTCGTGTGCTCACTGAAGTATTGAAGAAAGAGAAGTTTGATTGGACCGTAGTTGCTGAACAAAGCTTTGAGAATATATACATCATGATCACCCATGCACCAATTCTTGCCTTGCCATATTTTGATAAGCTCTTTGAGTGGTTTATGATGCTTCGGGGGTTGGTACAAGTGCAGTACTTAGAAAAGAAGGATGACCAATTGCTTTCTTTAGTGAAAACTCAATGAATCAAGGCACAAGTACTCAATATGCAAAAAAGGAACTCTATGCAATTGTACGAGCCTTAAATCATTGGAGTCACTATCTTTTGGCTAAAGTGTTAGTACTCTACTCAGATCATGAGTCACTAAAGCATCTTCACAACCAATAAAAACTCCAACGTCGTCATGCAAGATAGAGCGAGTTCTTATCTCATTTCCATTTCGTCCTCAAGCACAAATATAGGACACAAAACAAGGTTGTTGATGCCATAAGTAAAGTACACGCCTTACTCTCCACTCATCAAGTCAAAGTCATTAGTTTTGAGGTCCTCAAAGACTTATATGAAGATGATGAAGACATTGGAGAAATTTGGAAGAATTGATTAGAAGCCCTCAGCACCAGTTTCATCGATAAGAAGGTTACTTATTTAAGGGAAATCAATTGTGCTTGCCAAGATGTTCACTACACAAGATGATACTACATGAGTGTCATGCTAGTGGTCTTTCTTGCCAATTTGGTCATGATAAGACATTGGGCATTGTTACGAAAATTTTTTATTAGCTACACATGGTTCGTGACATCGATCGATATGCCAAGCGATGTCGAGCATTGTCATATTACCAAAGCCTTAGGTCAATATACTAGTCTATACACACCATTATCAGGATGCTCTGTGGGCAGATGTCATGTATGGACTTTGTTGTCGGGTTATGTAGACACCTAAAAATGTCTCCCTGACCAAAGCCCGATGACAAAGCAACCCTCATTGCCTAATTTGGTCCCGTTTGTGTGATGGATCTAAAAATTACTTGAATAGTCCTTATGCTCTAGCCCACTATCATTTCCTAAGCCATTATAGCCATTTTATTAGCTGAAACCCTTTTCTTAGCCCAAAATCCATAAAACCTTCATCCAATTTCCTCTTTTCATAACTACATCCCAAAACCGAGAAAATATGATTTTGTGCCTCATAATTTTTATCCAAACCCTAAATGGTTTGATAGCCCTTGAAATAAGCTTTCCAATGATATATCATAAGCCAAATTCGATTTGAAACAAAAAAGATATGATCAAAATATTAAATTCTATCCAAAACTGATGACACCATTGCACTATTTCAATCACATCTTTAATTCTAATTGGGCTGGAAAGTAGACTTCATGAGCTTTCAAATGATATTATTATCTTATTCCGAGTTTTGGTTAAAAAGTTATGATAAACAAAAACAGCTAACCCGCGTGACGCGTTTTTAAAATTCTATCCTCTTTCTAAATTCTATCTTCACCCGAATTTTATGCCTATAAATACCACCTGATTTTCAATTTATTCGGAAGCGAATTCGACATCCCGATGTAGGAGTCAAATTGAAGCGTGCCTAACAACCTTAGCCGCCTCTCTCTTCTCTATCCTCTCTCTTTTAGGGTTTTAATTTTCTTGGTCATTTAGGCCGGAAAGAGTCGTATTTCTTTGTAAATTATACTATTTTTGACCCTTTTTCTTTGTTTTAATTCACTAATTTATTATTTTCTTTGTTTTTCTTTGTTTTGTTCTCTCCGTTTGTGAGAATCGTCTATCCCAATTTTTTTTTATGTTTCCCAATTTTCTGGGATTTTGATTCTCATCTATGGATGAGAATTTTATTTTTAGGGTTTTAATAATAACTGAGAAGGTGATTTGGATTCATATGGGTTTAGGTTCATCATCAACTCTACAATCAAAACATCACCGCAAATTGCGAAGGTCTCTACTTGGAAAGATGCAAAGACATCAAAAATCATTGCTTGCGTCAAGTTTGAAGCGGTGGAGTGTGAGCTATGCTAGATATGCAAAATAGTTATGATTTTGATTGTAAAGGTTATGTTATTTTCTCTAGATATATGGTTTACAAATCTTTATTATTTTTGTAGATGCCTTAAGTCTATTTATTAATGAAAATATTCTTCCTTCTGCCAAAAAAATAAAAAATTGAAGAGCAACGACTTGAGCATGTTGTGAGTATGCTTGGCATTATACGATTAAAGACAAACAAGTAAGGAGTTTCCAACAAGTTTTTAGATAAGGAACTTGTAAACCGTTCACGGATCATTAAAGGCAACCACGAAAAGGGATCAAACGAAAGGCAACAACGATTTGATCCGTGAAGGTTACACCCCATTATGACTGTTTCGGGGTTTTTTTATGTCCTTCGAGAGAGTTACAATTCTAAGAGTGACTTTTGGACGCCTGTACCTGCAAAACAACGGAGACTCCGAAGGGTGGGAACTCTGCCTTCGACGATCAAGTTAGAACGTGTATGAGGAGTAAAGTGCGGAAAGTAAAGGGTCTCTCTCGGATTCCAAGAGAGAATCTGCAATGTGTAATTGCTCGGTTCGAGGTGTCAGATGCCTAACTTTCTCTGATGGAGAGTTAATGTGAATTGAATATGTTTTAATAGAATGTTTCTAAAAGGGAAACATCTCCCTTTTATAGGGTGTTGGAAAACGTGCTCAATACTAGGTTTCAGTAAACCTAGGGCTGATTGGGCTTTTCCTGGAATTTTGGGCCGTAAGAGGCCAGCTTTCCTGTTTGGCTATCTGGCTGCCACGTGTCGAGGCCTGATTGGTCCACCTTGGACCTCTCACGAGGTGACACGTGGCAGACTCTGATTGGTCCACGTGGATGACACGTGGCAGGACTTGAGTGGTCCATGTGGCGGGGAAAAATCCCTTAATCATTTTCCCCTCACAGGGGTGATGTGGCATGCCACGTGGCGCCTATGACAGGTGTCACGCCATGATTGGCTAATGGTTTTTACCTTTTTATTTTTATTTTACTGTCTCTTGGAATTCACCCCCTATAAATAGGGGATGTCCAAATCATTTGTTGGACATTTCCAAAAAATTTCCAGAGAACTTTGTCTTTTTCTGAGAGAGAACAACCGACTGCATCAGACCGCCTGCTTTGCAGACCGCCTGCTCCTTCAGCCGTTGTAGACTTTCGAGTACCTTCCATCTTCATCTAGTAAAGGTAACCGTTTGTTCCCTTTTATTTTTTCATACTTTGATTTTCTTTTTGAAAATGGTTTCCCAAAAGCATACGACACGGCTTAGGTTAGTGATCAGCCGGTCACCGGGGACGGCTGAATCTAGAACTAGGAGTGCCGACTGCCCCTTGTTGGATCACCCTTTGCGAACTGCCTCAAGTCCGACTGTGTATGTGCCTGTGCAGGACACCATGGCCAGAACTAAAAGAACAACAAGGGTTACCAATTCAGACGGCTCCTATTTCCATGTGCCTGTCAGCGAGTTGTCTGACATGCCGCCTGCCCCAAGTACCCCTAGTGATTCCATTTTAGACGAATCAGGGGAAGAGGTTGAAAATGCTATGCCACCGCTTGTTGGTCTGGCAAACCAGGTGGACTCTTCATCCGAGAGCTTAGATAGCGACTCTGAGCTAAGTACTTCAAATAGAATTTTGGATGAATCTGAAGAGAGGCACTCTCGGCTAGAGACTGCGTGAGAGTCTCTTTCAGTAGACCTGGGACCAAGATGGGCGGAGCCGTCTGCTTCTAACTGAGAGCAATACACCGCCTACTATCATCATGTTCCAAAGGGCAGGCGAAAGGTGATGGCTGAAAAAATTGAGATCTTTAGAACTGAACATGTCATGGGACATGGGTACGTAATCTGCACGCTGGATGCCGAGGACACGGTAGTCTGGCCCGAGCAGTTCAGCTACGGGGTCGGCTGTTTTGGCTGCTATGAGGCGGCAATTAAGGCTGGCTTGAGATTTCCTTTACATCCGGCTGTAGAGAGGATTTTGGACGGATATCAGCTGGGTGTCTGGCAACTAGCCCTTAACTCTTGGTTCAACATCTTGGGCTATGTTGCCGGCTGTGAGATGTATGAGGTAGAGTTAAGCTTTGAGGCATTTGCCCATATGAACTACCTCAGCCGGACCCCAAAGACAAGCGGGACAGGCTGGTATCAGTTGTCTAGCAACAAAGGCTATCTGATGACTGTGGGGAAGGAGAATAAGTGGAAAGATTGGAGGAACACTTTCTATATCATCTCCAGCCCTGACACAGTTAGGAATAAAAAATTTAACAGGTGGAATAGGATCCCACCTTTCCTAACAGGCGGCTCTGAGTTGTCGCCTGTTCCCCGTAAAGCCAAAGAAGAGATCCTTGACAGAGGACTCTTCAAAGTGGTCATACAGGCGAACCCCGAGACCGAGGCGAGGGAATTCATTCCTTTAAACTATGTTCCCAAGTATAAGTGGTTATACGATGGGACATACTTGGCCGCCTGTGGCCTAAGCGATGAGATGCCGAGAGGTAGCTGATCGCCCGTTTACATGTCTTGTGAAACTTGTTATGTTTTGTATCAGACTAACTCCTTGATTCATCTTTTGCAGACAAAGCCATGGAGAAACTCTCGGCCTCCAAAAAAGCCGCTGCTCAGTACCGCTCGACCATCCTTGGAAAGCGGCCTGCTGAAGAGTCGCCTGTTGTACAGGCGTCAAAGGTGAACTTTAAACTTTGAACTGAACAGCTTTCATTTAGTTTTTCAGCCGCCTGTTTTTACTTATTGTTGTTATTTTGCAGGGTACTCCAACAAAGCCTTCCTCCTCCACCCAGCCGGCTCCTAAGGTTAAGAAACAGTCGGCTGGTGACGTGACGACTCCTGGGAGGACCAGGAAGCACGTGGCCTCAAGGCTAGGAGGCCTTGTACCCCCAAAATCTCCAGCCATCCCAGGTGGCAGTCGGCAAGGGAAGGAGAAGAAGAAAGAGGCTGCTACTAAAGGTATCAAGGACTTGTGTCCCTTCCCTTACCCTTTAAGGGTCAAATTCAATCGGTAGTCGCCTAGCACCTCTGAGAGCAGTCGGTCTATTGGCCGCATTTACACCAAGTACTTACAGGGTATTGATTGTGCAGATGTCCCTCAAAGGCCGGACCTGGTTCAGATGGCTAGGTCCATGCTGAAGGTCATCCCTGTCGAGGACAGGAAGCCTGTTAAGGGAGTCGGCACCCTTAACCTTGAGGCCATCCTGGCTCTCCTGGACGAGGTATACTTAGTAATTTTTTCCTTTGCTTGAATAACTGCCTAGCGCCTGTTATTGACGACTGTTTTTTTTATTTGGCCGAGCGCAGTCAATGCTGCGAGTGTATGGTCTCCGCAAGCCCTTGAACGAAAAGAACACAGAGGTAAAGGCTGCGAAGGCCCAGGCCGCCTCTGTTTATGAAAAAGCTATGTTCCAGATTGCTTAAAACGAAATTCTGACCACAAACATACTATATTATCAGGTGTCTGCCAATTTGCAAGTCAAAGAGGACTTAGAGGCGGCCCGAAAGAGGATCTCTGAGCTGGAGAAGTCCGTATCGGACCTCAAGGCTGAGCTCGGGCCTCTAAGGGAGGCAAACAATGAAGCAGCCGGCCTCCGCAGTGGGATAGACAAGCTAAAGAAGAAACTGGCCAACCACGAGACCCAACTTGCCCAAAAATACACTTCCAGGGCCGACGAGGAGAAACAGGCGCTGGTCAAGGACATGATGGAGGACAACAACTTCATCATGGAGATGACCTGGGCGGCTCTCTTCCCAGGGACCAGCTATGACAGCTGGAGGAATCAATTCGCCACTAGTGCCCGAGAGTACAATGACAACATCATGGGGCAAGACCATGATGGAGAAAAGGAAGGTGGCGAGTCTTCCGATTCCACCTCTGGGGAGTCGGACCAGGAAGAGGAGGAGGAGGAGGCGGATGGCGAGAAAAAGGAGGAGCCGGCCGCGGATCAGAAGGATGCGGCTCCTGAATCTGAGAAGCCTCCTCCAGAAGCTTAGTCTATTCTTTGGCCTGCGTGCCAATTTCTTTGTATCATTACCCGACCAAGGGGTCGGGGTTTATAACAATTTTAAATTTCAACATTTCCAGTCGGTCATCTGGCCGACTGTTTATATCAATCATCCCGCTGTTTTTGCCGGTTTTCTTCAAATTTTGAAGTTTTTGATTTTTTGCTTTTCAAGAATTTTGCTAAGTGTATGAGGCTTGCCTCTTGCTTTCATGAATGCTTTATATACCGAATGTTCTTGTCCCTGGGCGACTGGCGCCTGGTTTTCAAAGGTAATCTGATTGACTTTGAATTTTTGATACTTTTTGAGTATTACTAATTCTAGGTCAATCAATCACTATGGTGATTGCCCTAAACAAGGCGGTCAGTCCGCCATTGCCCAGGCGAACACTAAGCATAACTCGGCTCTCGACCTCAATATAGTTCTTGACGAATTTTGGTTTTGTCACTAAGTTTTGTACTTAGTTTATTTTATTGATTGTAAATAGTTCGTCTGCTTGGTACTTGTATAGAACAGGCGCCAATCTGGATGTTTTTAATCAAGGTAGGCTCCACAGTGCTAGCAAAAAAAGGAACAGTGGCCGAAGGCCGTCTGTTTGGCAAAAAACAGGCGGTTTCATTCGTGCCTTTTAGATTCCAAATGTAGATTGTTGAGTGACTATGAAATTTTTAAGTTGATCAATCTCCGTCACCTGTACTTGAGTAATCAAAAGAAATAGTCGGTTGTGGCCGTCTGTTGTGTTTGCAACTTAGAGGATAGAGGCCAAATATCGTCTGTTTGCCAAAAAACAGACGGTTTGGTTCGCACCGTTTAGGTTCTGTCTTAAGTTTGCCGGAGTGACCATGAGTTAACCCTTGGGGTTAATCAATCTGTCACTTTGATTTGAGTGAGTAGAAGAAACAGGTGGCTTTGGCCACATGGTTCCTCTTTATTCGCTAAGTTTTGCTTGGCTATTTACTCAAATTAGGCCGACTGTATTGTCCCAAGCAATAACAGGCGGATTCTGACTTAGATTTTAACTGTCTACCGCGTGTTTACAGTATAGCGGTACGTTTATCTTTGTCTCAAGTCAAACGACTACGAGGTTGTCAAGTAGACACTCGGTAGGGCCGTTTGTTTTAGGTTTATAGAGCAATGTGCCACCCAAATGGGAGATGCTCTCTGCGACGAATTCACCCGGATGTCGCCGGACGCCTGCTCAAGTTTTGAGACACACGTATTAGTTTAATTTTAAAAAATATCATTCGGCCATGGGCCTTAGGTTGATCATCCGGCCTGTGGCCTCATTAGATTGTTCAGAAAAGAACAGATTGCTAAGTCGTCTAGACTTTACGTTTTTACTCAAGTACTTAAAAGAAATAGGGCCGACTGTGTTCTGCACAGGCGGCTTGCCCCACTGAGGAGACTTGCACAGTAATTGAAATAAATTGCAAACTTTTATTGATATGTTTACAAATAATTTACAAATCTCAGAAGTACTACTTTTTTAAGTTGTCTACATTCCAAGTTCTGTCTAGCAACCTACCGTCTGGTGTTTCCAGGCGGTAGGTGACGCCTCTAACTTCTTCATAGATTCGGTAGGGGCCATCCCAGTTAGGAGTCAGCTTTCCGTGCTCGTTGGCCCTACCGACTGCTTCCATCTTTCGTAACACAAAGTCCCTTACTTTTAGGGGCCGCTTGTGCACTCTTTTATTGTAAGCTCTCGTCATTCTTAGACGATAGATCTCATGGCGCAGGGCCGCATTTCCCCTGCGTTCTGGAAGTGAATTTAATGCTAACTGCGTGGCTTCCCAGTTGGCCACTTCGTCATAAAGCATGACTCGAAGAGTCAGCTCATAGTGCTCAATAGGCAGAACAACCTCTGCCCCATAAACCATGAGAAATGGAGTTTCACCAGTCGCCCCTTTTTCAGTCGTCCTGATGGCCCATAGAACATGCGGTAGCTCATCAGCCCATAGGCCGCCGGCTCTTTCTATTTTATTTTTGATGCCATCAGAGATTAACTTGTTGAATGCTTCAACCTGGCCGTTTGCTTGGGGGCGGCCGACTGATGCAAAACAATGAGAGATCCCTTGGTCTCCCAACCAGTTCTTAAGAGTAGGCGTCTTGAATTGAGGTCCATTGTCAAAAACCATAGACATGGGTACCCCATACCGAGTGATGACATTTCTCCAAATGAAGGAGATGACATCTTTGGTTTTGATGCCTTTGACTGCCTCCGCTTCTACCCACTTAGTGAAGTAGTCGACTTCTACCAAAATATATCTCCGTCCACCTGTTATGAATAGCCATCAAGTCAATGGCCGGACGATGGATGAGCTTGCCAAACCTTTGACACTTGTCACATTTTTTAACCATCTCCATGGCGTCTGCTTCAAGGGTAGGCCAGAAGTAGCCTTGCCGCCTGGCTCTCTTTGCTAGTGTCCTGCCGCCTATATGGGAGGCACAGAACCCTGAATACAAATTTTCGAGGACCTCTTGGCCCTTCTCTAGGGTAACACACTTCAAAAGAGGTTGTAAATAACCTTGCTTGAAAAGTTCCCCTTTGTGAATCTCAGAGTTAGACGCACGCTTTTTCATTACAATCATCTCTGGGTAAGTATCCGTCAGGGTACCGTCTGTTAAGTATGCCCGGATGCTATCCATCCAGGTTGAGCTTCGATCAAGGACTCCAATAGGTTCCTCCTTAATGCTCCTTTTTTCCATCACCTCTCAGAAAACAGACCTTGGTGTGTCACAGGAGGTGGATGATGCCAATTTGGAGAGGGCATCCGCCTGGTTATTCTCGGACTTGGGCACTTGACTTAGGTAAAATTCTTCAAGTGCCCCGGCCTCTTCTTTTACCGCCTGTAGATACTCGATCATAGCCGGATGTGTGGCTTCATAGTCACCATGGTATTGGCTAACAATCAGTTGTGAATCTGAACAGGCGTCTATTTTCTTTGCCCCAGCCGCTTTACACATGCGGATGCCAGCTAGTAGAGCTTCATATTCTGCCTCATTGTTTGAGGCTTGGAACTTAAAACGCATTGCATATTCAAATTTTTCCCCTTCAGGAGACTGACATATGACGCCTGCACCACAACCGTTCATTGTGGAGCTCCCATCCAAATAAACCTTCCAGACTTGGTCAGGATTTTCTGGATCAGCCGGCCTAGTCATTTCAACAATGAAGTCATCAAGTGCCTGCCCCTTCACTGCTTTCCTTGGCTCAAAAGTAATTTCTAAGCTTTGCATTTCAATTGCCCATTTAATCATTCGGCCGGATGATTCCATGGTTGTCAGTGGCCGCTTGATTGGTTGGTCAGTGTAGACCACGACCGGATGTGCCAAGAAGTAAGGCTTCAGCTTCTTAACTGCCATGAAGAGGGCCAAGCCAAAATTTTCAACCATGGGGTACCGTAACTCAGCATTCTTCAGGACATGGTTGATAAAATAGACGGGAAGCTGGTAGCCGTCTTTTTCAGCAAGGAGAACGGCACTGAGAGCATGATTAGAGACGGCCAAGTACATGTATAACACTTCCTTTAACAGAGGGCTGACGAGCCTTGGCAAAGAGTGCAAGTGTTCCTTTAACTTTTGGAAGGCCGCCTCTGCATCCGTCCCCCATTCAAACATAGTCTTCTTCTTGATTGCTTGGAAGAAATAGAGGCACTTGTCCCCTGATCGACTGAGGAATCTCCCCAATGCCGCCAGACAACTTGTTAATTTTTGAACTTCCTTTACATTGCGGGGCGACTGCATGTCTATGATTGCCTGTATTTTCTTTGGATTGGCCTCTATCCCCCTTTGATCAATCAGAAATCCAAGGAACTTCCAAGACTCAACACCAAGATGGTGAAGGATAATTAGGTCGTTGGACTAACTACCCTCAACCAAACAATATTTATAAACCTACACCTACACTAAACAAGTTTAGTGGTAAGTAGAGGGTCGAACCACGGAGACGACATAAACACTATCAACACCACCACCAATTAAGCTAGGTCAAAGAGATAGGATGGATAGAACAATAAACAAAAATGAGATTTATATTAAGTTAAACTAACACCAAGGGAGAGGGTCAAACATGACAATGATCTTCAATAAAGTTAGGCAATGGAAATGAGTTTACATGCAAACCAAATATCTCATATAAGGCAATACCAACAATACCATCTAACCACCTATCGGGGTCAAAGGCTTTCCCAACTTAACACATGCTCATACTATCGTCATAAGCTGTGAAAGTTAAGGTTTTTGCATAGAATCGATCACCTAATGGATATCCCTAAGTTACACTATCGTCATAACTTAGTTCAATCCACCCAATTACAACACATGATTGGCCATTCACATGGAGTAATTAGTAAAACATGGTTACAAGGTATATTTAATCACATATAACAAACATTTGTCTAGCCTAATACATTCAAGATTCACCACATGCTATCACCAATCCCTTAGTAAAGGGAATTACTCACTAATCATGAACAACTAACACAAAACCCAACAAGAAGAACAAAGAGAAGCAATTAAACTAAACAACTACTCTAATCAAGCAAGAAATTAAGAAAGAACAATAAATGAGATAGAGTTTAGAATGCTCATTGAAGTATTGAAAAGGAATCCAAAACAATGTCACTTTGCATCTTCATCTTCTTCAATCCACCATTGAAGCTCTTCACTTTCTCTCTCTAAAATACCCTAAATTACTCTTAATCTACATTGCAAAGTATAAAAACAAAGATTAAAACTAAATCTAAGCCTAATTTATGTGAAGATTGATGGAGAGATGTTAGGGTTTAACCCCTCAAAGAGGAGAGAGAAAACCCCAAAGAAACCCACCATCAAAACTTTTTTAAAAGAGGAGAGGAAGAAGCGTTTAAAAGACCCGTAGCTGCTCGTGCGCGCCCGCGATATTTGCCTGCGCGCCCGCGCACTGGGATTGGCCTGACAGCGACATTCATTTTCAAACGGCCATAACTTCTGTTCTAGGAGTCTTCTCTGGGCGTGCAACCTACCGTTGGAAAGCTCTTTAAGTCTAGTTTCCAATGCAACTTGAATCACCTCAATCCAATTTATAGATCAAAAGTTATGGCTAAAAGAGTGAACAAAGGTTAGTTTTGGAGTTCAGGCCCTTGAGCGCCCGCGCCTATCTTAGGAGCGCCCGCGCCTATCTTAGGCGCGCCCGCGCCTAAGCCGCGCCCAAATCGCGCCTACATTCTGCCTCCTTCAATATTTTCAACCCCAATGTTAGGCACGCCCGCGCTTGGTTTGGCGCGCCCGCGCCATTCTGAAAGCACGACCCGCGCTGTCCGTATGGCCTTGCTTGCTTGCTCCTTAACTTCCTTTGTAGCTCTTCAAATGAACTCCAATTCTCCAAGCTCTTCATTCTCTCAAAATCAACTCCAAAAGCCTATAAAACACGAGGAAAAGCACAAAAACATAATAAAGAGAGAAACGGAGCAAAAGGGGTACAAACAAGGGACAAACGTAGAAAAATACCGCGATTAGAGGATTTAAATAGTGGCATAAATGCCACTTATCAAATTCCCCCACACTTGCCTCTTGCTTGTCCTCAAGCAAGAACAAAAGCAGAAACAAAAAGAAAGATAAAGGATCTAATAACACTAAAAGGAGAGGGGTGAAAAAGAATATACACTAACTCACTTTCGTAGGAATCACGGTTGTTTTTAGCGTAAACAACAAGCCATTTAAACCTCAAAGTCGCCTTTGAGGACGAGTGTGCTCTCGTAAGGGTTTCCAAAGAGTTTAACCCATAACTCTACACATAAAGCAACACAAACAAGGCAATGCATAGACAAATAAAATAAACACAAAAACAAGACGTTCTTGGTGGACTTTTTGGAACGAAACAAGCACCAATGAATGCACAACTTTCTAAACAAATAAGGGTATGCACGTTCCAAGATGTTTAGGGTTGAAAGAAACATAGACTAAGCTAAGCATAGAGAACTAAGAGCCGTACAATTCACCTTTCATCCCAAACTAGCTAGCCGCGTTCTCTCCACTAGCTTCAAGTCAACCATTAGGTGGGCTTCTCATGGTTCCTCGAAGGAACCGGAAAAAGATAAAGAAATGAAAACGATGAGAAGGTTATCCCGACGTCTTGGCTATGCACTCTCTCTCTATAAGCTTGACAACTATCTTCCTCCATCGATAAAGACTAAACTCTATAGGGTCTAAAGGTCTTTTATTGGTTGTAAGGGTATGCTTGGGGTGTAAGGTGGGAAAAATTTTGAAAATTTTAAAAATTTGGTGGTATTCCCCCACACTTATTCAATAAACACACACTTACAAGACTAAGAAACAGGACTCCCCCACACTTGAACGGAGCATTGTCCTCAATGCTCAAACACGAGGGATATGAAGGTTTTTTTTTTTTGTTTTTTTTTTTTTGTTTTTTTTTTTTTTTAACACGAGGGATATGAAGGTTTTTTTTTTTTTTTTGGTCCTTACCTTATTTGAGTAAGGACGGCTTTTCATAAGCATTTGCTCTTATTTCACTGAATAGAATCACAGTTTACTCACTTGCTTGACCAAAGAACTACAACTTTCTCATTTGCGTTCAAAATCAACACAAAACAATTCTCAAACCAACATGCTTCACATAAACAAAAGGTTTAGGGGAAAAAAAGGTCATTCGGTTTGTAATGTGGCTCAAAATCAAGAAAGGGAAATAGGCTCAAAGGGTTAGCAAGAGGGGCAAATTTAAAAGAAAACCAATTTTCTAACAAAACAAAAAGAAGGATAAGAAAATGAAAAATGCCTATGTCCTCCCTTAAAGGGTTCGGTCACGATCTCGGGTAGATAGAAGTCAAACTCTGGATTTGAAAATGCATAACCAAGGATCCAAATATGCCACTCAACAAAGTTGATGAAGGCTAGAACAAATAAACCTCACACGGGATTTGTATAGCAATTACCGACCTAAGGGGTTCATATCCACCATGGAGAGCGACACCGTCTTACCACATCCATGGATTAAGGCTACAAGTATCCCAAAGTTCTTAAAACCGCTACCTTAGCATTAAAATATGTTTAACTCAACCCAAAACACTCTCAAACCGTGCATACCATTACCAATTAGGAAGGAAAACATTCAAGGACACAAGTTCAAAGTAGTAAGACCAAAACAAGAACGGATCAAAACACATATGCAAACTTGCCTTGTTTTCAAAGGAAAAGTCGCTATACAAACAAATATTCACAAAACGAGAACAACTTGAGAATGTATATACAAATTGCGCTAGAAAAGAGCATGATCAACGACAAAGCCATGCATACCAAAAGTCAAGTCAATAAGGCACTCATGGCCATCCAAATATAGAATAACCAAAGTCAAAAATAAACCTTGGTATGTATGGGGGGTAAATCAAGCAATCAAGAGACCAAGAAAGGGAAGAAGGAAACAACAAAACCACAAACATTTATCTTTCAAACCATATGAAAATAAAAGGGTAAAGCAACAAAAGAGAGGAGATGGAAAGAGTGAACCAAAATGTTAGGTGGGTGTAGAAACCCGCAAATTAAGTCATTTTCCTCATTTCCATTAAATTGCTCTTCTTTGATGCTTCAACTTCCATTTACAAATATTCCTTGGTTTTCTACTTCTTATGGTTCTCGGTCAAAGGTCATGCGCAAAAGTATAGACATCAAGTACCTATATACAAAGATAAACAAGAGGAAAACAAAATTAAAAGATATAAAAGAAAATTAAAAGCAATATAAACACGGGTTACTTCCCGAGAAAGTCTTGTTTAAGGTCCAAGATTGACCTTATTAGTAAATAACCGGACAAAGAACGCAAAAGCTTGTCATATGCATCGGAAAATATTTCATGAAAAAGAGCATAAGTGATGCTCATATGACAAGCAAGCACAAAGTTGAAAGAAACTCTATGCTTGAGGGGAGGGGGAAAAGAAAAATAAAAAGAATCAAAAGAAAAATCAAAAGAAAAATTAAAATAAGAAAAAGAAAAAGAGGGAACAAACTCATTTAGTTGCATTTTGGAAGGTGAAAGCTCATCATTGAAATCAAAAGTAAGGCCATGGTGGTATAGAGAGGCAAGGGGCTCCTCAATTGGTTTATTTTTGAGAAAATATGGTAGTGAGATGGGAAAAGAAGGAATATTGCTAAACTTCCTTGAAAAAGGGATGTAAGTTGAAGGGGTTTGAATTGGGATCGCACTCACCACCTCAATTACACCACCTAGCATTGAATCACAAGCTTTCTCTTCCAACTCATCTTCAATACCCTCAAAGATTTTCGATGTATTCTCAATCACCAATTGGGATATTTCACTCTCAACAAGAGCATGATCATCATTGTTAACATTCCCTAAGTCACCATGAATGAACATCGGTATCTCATCATCACCTAAACCAAACTTTTCTCTAAGCAACCTCAAATCAATGTTTAATTGCATCAATTTTGTATCGTCAATGGGTTGCGAAGAGTTTTGAGGCTCAAATTGGGTGGAGGGGTTGGTATTCACGAAGTCATGAAAAATCTCACCATCCATACTCCCTCTATCACTTTCAAAATCATCATCCTCAATCACATTCTCAAATTCCAAATGAGTTGTCTCACTCTCTTGATTACCTTAGGCTCACTCAAATGGGAGGAGGGAGAAGAAGGAAAGGCATCCTCTTGGGATGAGGCTAGTTGGGAAATTTTACTTTCCATCATTTTAATCCAAGCTTCCCTTTCATTCCTCTCTTCATCTTGTTTTCTCATAAACTCCTTAAGCATCTCCATACACTCTTCTTCCTTCGATCTCCCCACTGAATTACCCTCACAAAAAGGCTCATTAGACACATAGGGGAACTCATTAGGAATCGTGTATGAAAAAGGAAAGGAAGATGAAGAATTATGCATTTGAGAATTTTGGGTGTGTGAAGCATCATTGGAATTCATGCACATAATTGATGAACATTGAAAAATATCATGAACATTATCAACATTGGGATGCATCTCATTACAATTAGCATACAAAAGGGAAGGGTTGCCATCATGCATCAAGGGATCATCATGGGGAACATAAGAATCATCATTAGAGTTTATGCAAGAGTTAGAAAAATCACGACAATTATCATAATTATCTTGCTCATTGCTATCCCGAGCAAACCACAAATAGAAATCCCAAGCCTCATCCGAAGATGTGGCTCGAAATTCACCATTAAATTTGTTTTCAACCACCCCCCTAGTGTACTCATTCAAACCCCAATAAATTATCTCACAAGACTCCCATAAAGAACAACCAAGGTAATTAGAGAAGTCTTCAAACCTATTAAAGTATACCCAAAAGGGCTCATATTCAAATTGAGGCAAAGAAGGACATGACATTTCATTTTGGACAAATTGATCCATGACTCAATGAGGCAAAACAAATAGCAACCAAATAAGAAAGCTCAAATATTTTTGGAATTTCCCTTTTTTTTCTTTTTTTTTAAACAAAAAATAAACAAAAAGAAAAGAAAATATTCGCAAAGACCTAGACTTAATAAGGTAATACAACAATAATGGAAGCCGTCCCCGGCAACGGCGCCAATTTGACAGGCGGTATTTTAGGTCGTCACTAAGACACCTCTATCAAATGATATTTGTAGTCCTAAACATGCAACTAAAAGAGTATAGAGGCAAGTTAAGGGTCGAACACAGGGAAACGATTAAGCACCGCTATTTATCTCCTAATGTTAATCTAATTCGATCAAGAAGTGTGGTGGGTAAAGTAATGACTAAAGGGGATAGAACAACAATTAAAATAGGTACTAGGGGGAAGGATCAAACATGCTTTGATTTCAACGAAGTTAGGCATCGGAAAATAGGTTTACATGTAACCCAAGCGACTCATACAAGGCAATATCAAGAATACTCTCCAATCACCTATCGGGATTAAGAGCCTTCCTAGCTAACATACGCTCACACTATCGTCGTAAGGCATACAAGCTAAGGTCATGCAATAATCAATCACCTAATGACTATTCCTAAATCGCACTATCGTCACGATTTAGTTCACGTCATTCAACCACAACATGCATATGACCATAAACATGGAGTGACTAATAAGTATAAGCACAAGGAAGATTTAATCACAAATATTCCAAATTAACCTAGCCTAACATACATCAAACTCAAAGTATATCTTCACCAAACCCCTAGCAACAAGAAACTACTCACTAGTCATAACTACAACTACAATCATGCTAAGCAACATTATAACCAATGAAATGGTAAGAAAGACAAAGTTTTTATCAACTAAATTAACAAGAGTAGAAGCTTTAATCATAAAAGCAAGAGACAATAGAGAAATATACCAAAACCTTCATTGAAATCCAAATAAAGAGCCACACATCATTCAATCTTCAATCTCCAAGCTTGACCATACATCAATGTTGCAAAATTACTTCTTCAAAAACTAAAAGTAAAACTAATGTTGATAGACAATGAGAATTACACTAAAAGCTATATGATTGTTCAATACAAAATTTTTCTAAAACAAAGACCTAGGAATTGATATTTTTGAGCTCTCTCCTTGGGTTTCTATGCTAGTTTTTTTCTTTATCTTTTTTCTCTGCCCTTTTAACTTGGGCTGAAATTGGGATTTGAATCAGCAGCAGAGAGGCGCGCCCGCGCCCAACAGTGGCGCGCCCGCGCGTTATATGATGGCGCGGCCGCTCCTAGAAATGCGCGCCCGCTCCAAAGAGGGTATTTAATGGTTGATCCCGCTCATCAGCGCGCCCGCGCTCTATAGATGCGCGCCCGCTCCTTTGGTTGCGCGCCCGCGCCATTCGTCTGGTTTGGACTTCTTCCTGTTTTGCCCTTATCCCTTCCATCTCTGAATCAACAGCATACGCCTGCAATCATGGAACATGAAGGCAAGGCGTGATACAACGAAAGGGGAGGGGAGTATAGACTACCTAAACCACATGAATACACATTACGCGCCACAAAGGTAGAATACTCGAAATAGGAGGATCATAGCAAAAACATACTAAAATGAACTGAATTATTACTAAAACTACTAGAAAAGACTATCCTAAGAGCGACATAAATGTCACTCATCACAAGAACACATTTCTTGCGATTTAGCATGACCTGGTGCCCCCTGAGTGTGGCGAATGTTTCTCGGAGATATGTAAGATGGTCCGTTTGGAGTTTGGATTTAACAATCATATCATCAATATATGCCTCCACATTCCTTCCTATTTGATTAATGAAGACTGTATTAATCATTCTTTGGAAGGTAGCAGGCGCATTCTTCAAACCAAACGGCATCACAGTATAGCAGAATAAGCCTTGGTCAGCGACGAATGTCGTCTTTTCCTGATCTTTCTTCCACAAGGGTATCTAGTGGAAGCCTGAGTAGGCGTCCATGAAGCTCATCAAGGCATGGACGGCTGTAGAGTCGACCAAACTATCGATCTTTGGGAGAGGATAGCTATTCTTCAGACATGCCTTGTTCAAGTCTGTGTAGTCTGCACACATGCGCTAGGTTCCATTTGGCTTCTTTACAAGTACAACAGGGCTTCTTTCTTCACCATGGTTCCTCTTCTTTTGCCTTACTAGCTTCTTTTTAGGATCAACAGCAAGTTTATGGACGGCTAAATCTGGGCTGATGCCCGGCATCTCGTCCACTTCAAAGGCAAAGATGTCTTTGAATTCAGTCAACAAGTGGTGCAAGTCTGCACCGAGTTCAGCAAAAGCAGTCGTCCCGACCTTAACAGCCTGGTCGGGACGAGAGTCATCTAGGACGATGTCCATGTGTTCACTAGCCGGCTGGGGACGGAGCTCATCCGGCCTTTGACCGGTCAGTGATTGCTATTGCCTATCTCTTTTCTCGGCCATCATTTGGTTGGCCTTTCTCTTTTTGCCGGCTACTGTTGCAGCAGGCGCGGCTTCCTCGACGTGGTCAAGGTCAGTAGTTTCTCCACTAGGGTCGGCTGCGACCATAGTGGCTTGACATCAGAGAGGTAGCACTCCCTGGCCATCTTCTGATCTCCTCGTAGGGAGCCGACTGTTCCATCATCCCTCTCAAACTTGAGAAGCATAAGAGAAGGGATGATAACAGCTTGGATTCATTCAAGATAGGGCGCCCCAAGATCATGTTGTAGGCCGTCAATTCTTCAACAACTAAGAACCGGACCACCATGTGGCGTCCCTCCCCTTTCTCGCCCAGACGAATGGGTAAGTCTATTCGTCCTACCGGATGTACCACACCACCCCCAAATCCTACTAAGGGATGAGAGACCTGGTGCATACTCACGGGCTTGTACCTGAGCTTGGCCAGGCACTTGTGACTGATGAGATCAGACGAGCTCCCAGTGTCAATGAGGATCCGGCCAACTCTTTGGTTGGCCACTTTGCATTCGATGACAATAGGGTCATCATGCGGCCTCTTGATTTTGCCCTTGTCCTCCTCAGTAATAACGACGTTGGGGAAGTAGTCCTTAGACGCCTGTCCCTCATCGACTGAGTTAACATCGAGGCGCCTGACATAGTCTTTATTGCCCCGGATGGTAGGGCCGCCTCCAGCGAAGTTTCATCCGTATCCGAGCTATTAGCAGAGTGGGGCTTCTTCTTGGACGACTGTCTAGGGTTAGTCTGCAAGGTAACCTTGGACCTCATGATATAAGACTTGAGGACTCCTTTATCAGCCAGACGGTCCAACAGCCGCTTGAGGCTATAACATTCATTGGTGTCGTGGCCAATATCCTCATGGTAGTGGCAGTATTTGTTTTTGTTCCGATTTTTGGCGGAACCCTTCATAGGAGCCGGCTTGTCAATAGAGACCCGGTCCTTAATCTCCATGAGGATGGAGTAACATTCTTTATTGAATTCGTACTTTGGAGAGTACGTCTTCGCTTCTCTCTTTTTCTTCTAGGACGGCTGTTCAGAGGATTCAGCCACCCAGACTTGTTTTCTTTCCTTTTCTTCTTTCTTAGTCGGCCTTGATGGCCGACTCTCTTTTTTGTCAGACCTCTTTGAGTCCGATAGCTTACTGATGTTGCAGAGCTCGGTCGCCTGTATGTAGGCGTCCGCCTCCATCAGTGCCTCTTGGAGGGTAGCCACCCTCTTTCTGACGAGGTCGAACTTGAAGGCCGACCCGTCCTTCAGACCTTTGAAAAAGATCTGTGTAAGCTATCTCATCAGGCAACCCTTGAATCTGAATTTTCATCAGATTGAAGCGCATGATATATGAGCGCAGCCCCTCCTTCTCTCCGTGCTGTATGGCTCCCAAGTCAAGACTTGTCCTCTTTACAGGGATATTCATTGAGAAGTTTGACGCGAACAAGTATGCCAGCGTCTTAAAGTTATTGATGCATCCGGCGGGCAGGTTGCCGAACCATTGCTAGGCGACGCCTTTCAATGTGGCCGGGAAGAATCTACACCAAGTAGCATCATCCAACCCTTGTAGATACATAAGGTTGGTGTATGCCATCAGGTGATCTTCTGGGTTTGAGGTACCATCATAAGTGCCTAACAACACATTCTTCACCTTGGCCAGCTGTGCGGCCTCAGTTATTTCCTTAGAGAAAGCTGAAGGCTGTTCCCCAAGTTTTAGCAGTCGGAGCTGCCAATCCAAAGGCTGGATATTGGGTGCCGCCTGCCCCTCGAAAAGGGTAGGCTGCATATAAGGTGGTCCATAAGGCATGTGTGGCTGTTGAGGCACATACGGGGCCGCCTGGAACATCTGAGGACAAGAATGGGCGGACAGGTCGCCTGTCTGGTCTTCTTGGTTTGATGGAGAATACCTCAGCGAGGCATTCTAAAAACTGTCATTGAAGTTTGACGTGGAGGCCGACTCCGACAGTTGCATATTCTTCTTTTGCTGGATTATCATCCGAGTATCGGAATATGTTTTCTTGGAACCATCCGGTTGTATATGCCGGATGGCCTTCCTCTTCCCTGGCTCAAGGAACCGAAGTCCGGCCAAATTTAACAAGGGCTTCTGTCCCTCCCTCGGTTTAGGGTAAGGAGTGGCCTCTCGGTCTTTGACCGGCTTTTTCCTCCCAGAATAAGAGGGCTTCTTGGCCGACTGTTCCTTGGTAGGGACAGTCGTCCCTTTATCAATAAGATCCTTTATCTCCCCTTTGAAACTTGTCATGACGGTCATGATCTCGATTCTAGTGATGGGGGTGGATCCTTCGGCTTCCTGAGACTGACCTATCGACTGGCCGACTGTTTCACTAGGGCCTGCCTGGTCGGTGTTCTGTTCCGTCCTTTCGGTGGGTCGGATGCGGCGTGTCCTGAGGGACCCGTCAGGGGCCGTGTGGGTGGCAACTTCATAGTCGTCATCGGTATCTTGGTCTAAGAAGACCTGGACGTCGGTCGTAGGCCGTTTCTCATTAAGAGGTGGTACAGGTTCTTGTGAAGTCATCTTTGAAGTACTCTCCCCACAGACGGCGCCAAATATTTCGGGGTTTTTTTATGTCCTTTGGGAGGGTTACAATTGCAAGACTGACTTCTGGACGCCTGTACCTGCAAAACAACGGAGACTCCGATGGGTTGGAGCTCCGCCTCCAACGATCAAGTTAGAACGTGTATGAGGAGTAAAGTGCGGAAAGTAAAGGGTCTCTCTCGGATTCCAAGAGAGAATCTGCAATGTGTAATTGCTCAGTTCGAGGTATCAGATGTCTGACTTTCTCTAATGAAGAGTTAATGTGAATTGAATATGTTTTAATAGAATGTTTCTAAAAGGGAAACATCTCCCTTTTATAGGGTGTTGGAAAACGTGCCCAATACTAGGTTTCAGTAAACCTAGGGCTGATTGGGCTTTGCCTGGAACTTTGGGCCGTAAGAGGCCAGCTTTCCTGTTTGGCAATTTGTCTGCCACGTGTCGAGGCCTGATTGGTCCACCTTGGACCTCTCACGAGGTGACACGGGGCAGACTATGATTGGTCCACATGGATGACACGTGGCAGGACTTGAGTGGTCCACGTGGCGGGGAAAAATCCCCTAATCAATGGCCCCTCACGGGGGTGACGTGGCATGCCATGTGGCGCCTGTGATAGGTGTCACGCCATGATTGGCTAACGGTTTTTACCTTTTTTTTTTTTTTTTTTTTGGCTTTTACTGTGGCTTGTTCATGCTAACGTGATTGCAATTTTTACGCTTTTGATGATTATTGCTTTTTCCTTAGTTTTAATTTAATTGTTTTCTTTAATCTCATATTCTTGTTTTTATTATGTTTAATTTAATCGCTTAGATTAGTTTAGTTTTAATTATGCACGAGTAGTTTAATTCTAGGGTTCTTGGGGATCCATGATTAATACTAAGGATGATTTATTTTGTTGATTGTTAATGTTTTGGGTTAATTTCCTATTGATTGTTATAATGCTATGCAATTAGATTTGTGCAGGTTTAATTGTATGAGTTATGCAATATTGATTCGAGATTTGACAGATGAGAATCGATGTTTAGGCTTAGTTTCAATAGGCATTTTAATTTATAAATGGTTAAGTCAAGATTCGAGAGATGTGATTTAATACCAATAGATTAATTCTGTGATTATAATACGTAGCGAAAGCCCTTTATAATCTGGTTAATTTATGCATTGATAATTGATTGTTATGTTTTATCCCGGAGTATTAATTATTGGTGAACCTGTGACCCTAGAACTTTTATTATTGATTATTTCCCTTAGTTTAATTATTGTCATAGTATAATTCTCATAGTTCTTACTCGTTTCTTGATAATTTAGATTATAATAATTTATTAGGAATAAAGGAACATTGTTTTCTTGTGGATTCGACCCTACTTCCCTATCTATTTTAGTTAGTGGTTTTAGGAATTACTTTTGATTAGGTGATACGACTTTAGCCTGTCAAGTATAGGTGGAGATTGCCTTAAAGAAGATGAAGCCTAAGAAGACGGTTGGCCCCGATAGTATATCGATAGAGGTGTGAAGGTTTTTGGGTAAGATTGGTATTGATTGGTTAAAAGACCGGCGTCTCTAACAAGCTATGGGAACTACAAGCATCCCACAAGATTGAAGGAAGAGCACCTTGGTCTCGTTCTATAAAAAAAATTAAAGGAGACGCAAAATATTGTTCTAACTACTGAGCGATCAAGCTTATGAGCCACTCTATTAAGTTGTCAAAAAGAGTGATTGAGCATAGGTTGAGGGCTTGTACAAGCATACATTTTGGATAACCAATTTGGTTTTATGCCTACTATGGAAGCAGCCCATTTGATAAGATAAATGATGATGGAGTGTTATAAGGTAAAGAAGAAGGATCTTCATATGGTCTTTATTAATTTAGAGAAGGCATATTACAAGGTGCCAAGAGAGGTACTTTGGTGGGCAATGTTGAAGAAAGGTATCCCACGAAGGTACGTGGATTTGGTTAAGGATATATGTAACGGGATGTGTGGAGGGTTGACAAAGGATTTTCCTATAATAATTGGATTGCATCAAGGGTCTGCATTAAGCCCTTTTCATTTTGCAACGGTTCTAAATAAAGTAGTGAGACCAATTCAAGATGAGGTTCCATGGTGTATGATGTTTGTGGATGATATCATATTGGTGGATGAAACTAAAGATGGGGTTAATGAGGCAAATGTTGGAATCTAGCAGGTCCAAGCTAAGTTGGAGTTAGACTGAATATTTGATATGCCGCTTTGGTACTCAGAGGAGGACAAGCGATGATGTGGTGAGTTTGGATGGAAATGACGACTTGTCGAATCGGAGTAGCTCTTTTCGAACAAAGAAGAGACCATGAGTGAACCTTTTAAATATATTGGGTCGATCATCTAGAAAAATGGTGACATTAATCAAGACGTGGCCCACAGGATTAAGTTGGGATGACTTAAATGGAGAGCGGCCATGGGAGTGTTATGTGATCGAAGCATTCCCTTACAGTTGAAGGGGAAATTCTACAAGACTGCCATAAAACCAGTGTTGCTCTATGGTACAAAATGTTGGGCTTCTAAGAAGGTGTACATTACAAAGATGGAGGTTATGGAATACGCATGTTGAGGTGGATGTGCCGGAACACTCTGAAAGATAGATTCAGAAATGAGGTTATTCGCAAGAAAGTGGGTGTGGCAGGCATTGCAGACAAACTAAGGGAGACTCGCCTGTGTTGGTTTGGGCATGTAAGACGGAGACCCGAGGGTGCACCGGTATGAAGAGTGGTAGAGTGGGACCATGGAGGGGTTAAACGAGGGAGATAAAGATCGAAAATGTCTTGGTTGGAAAGAGTTAGGAAGGATATGAAGTATATGGATTTGCATGAGAATGAGGCATTTGGTCGTAAGGGATGGAGGAAGAAGATTTGTGTTGAATGACTACACATAATAATCACTTTTGGTTCATGTAGCCGAACCCACTTATGAGATTAAGATTCTGATTGATAGATTGATTAAGGTGTTGCTTTATGTAGTATTTTCTTTCTGTTGCTGATCCAATTCTGTGACTAGTTTTGGTTCTTTTGAATAGGAGAAAGAATAATATTCTAAGAAAATTCTAACTGAAATTGTAAAACTAAAAAAATGATGTAGTTGGGAATAATAGTACTCTAAAGAAAATTCAAATACAAATTTGATAATTATTATTTGAAAAACTATAATCCATACAGTGCTGTAGCAAATATGCATTCAAGGAACAATCTTAATTCCATCTGTTTTAGAGTCTTTATTTGGCTCTTGGGAAATGATACTAATGATGTATTCAAGTTCCTCTGTAACTTCTCTCATAGAAGGTCGATTCTTCCGTTGTTCATCCACACATGCTACAGCAAGAAGACCGAATGCTTTCATAGTTTCCAGTTCTAGGTTGTTGGCCTGCTTTGTAAGTCCTGCATCAACGGCATCAAACAGTTTCTCTTTGTCTGCCAACTTAGTTACATAAACAGCAAGGTTCACATCATCTTCCCTGTTAAAATCTATAGCCTTCTTGGAAGTAAGGAGCTCTAATAGAACAACCCCAAAGCTGTAAACATCACTTCTATCAGTTAATTGGTAATTCTGATAGTATTCTGGATCAAGGTAACCAAGTGTTCCTTGAGCACCGGTAGATATATGGGTTGCCTCAGTGTCGACCAGCCTTGAGAGGCCGAAATCTGAAACTTTGGCATCAAGTTTTTCGTCTAGTAATATGTTACTTGATTTGATATCCCGGTGGAAAATGGGTGGCTCAGCAGAGAAATGGAGGTATGCAAGACCATCAGCTGTTTGCTTAGCGATGAAGAGTCTTCTTTGCCAAGTTAGGGTCCCCCATTCGTTGGAGTAGCGCCCATGTAGGTGCTCAAAGAGTGTTCCGTTAGGAACATACTCATACACCAATACTGGCATGTCTAGGTCAAGACAGCAGCCAAGCAATCTGACAAGACTCCGATGATTTACTTGGCACAGGATGCAGACTTCATTTAGGACTTGGTCCATTCCTAGAGTCTTTCCGGGCTTTGCCTTTTTAATTGCAGCTAGTTTTCCATCGTCTAAATTACCCTTATAGACTTCACCAAATCCACCTACACCAAGAAGATTTTCCTTGGAGAAGTTGTTTGTTGATCTCCTCATCTCTTTACCAGAGAATAATTTAGCAGCTTTCCCATGGTTGTGGGCATTTAATACTTCTTCACGTTGCCTGACCAGTCTGCGATGAGCTTCTCTTTTGATGAGCTTCTTATGCTGCTGAACTAGTACAAAAAATATTACGATGATAGCGATTCCACATGCTGCAAATGTTAAACCTGAAGCAATAACATTCAGCACATAATCTTAAATATGACTTCACTGCAGGGAATGGAGAGTTGGAGAAGTAGGGAGAGGAGAGGTGGTGGTTGTAGGAGCATAATTATGTACCGTGATATATTTTCTTTCGGTTTATGTGATGAGGACAGCCTCTTTTCTTACACTTCCTGACTGAAATAGCAATGTGACCTGGTGTTAATTCATATCATTTAAGCAATAGAGATAGCATAACAGAGAAGCAAGTAGTAAATCATTAGTTCATGAAGAAGTTTTGAAGATGCTCGGGAAAAAAGGTAATATTGTTGAAACTATTAGCTAATGACTGTTCATTATGACTGTTTCCTCTTAATGTTATGTTAAAATCATTATGACTGTTTCCTCTTTATGTTATGATAAAATCATTCTAGATTACTGGTTGTTCCCTAATGTTTCGTATTAATCTGCAAAATACTACGGAGTAATGTTTTATTCAATGGTTTTTGTTTGAAGAGCCAACACCATCAAATAAGCAATTCTTGGAGGAATAAATCCCATATACAGAATGTGTTGTGGTAAACATAAGTTGTTTTCATAAATATGTAGCTAAAAAAAAATATGAAAGAAAAATGATGCAGCAAAATTACTCCTTTTCATTTGAAAGTTCAGGTCTAATTTTCTTTTAACTGAGAAGAAAAATGAAAGACTGTATGTTTACCGATTTTTCTTTTGCAGAAATTTAAGATACTTACCATCACAAGTTCCTTTGATCAGATTCCATTGAAGTCCTTTATTGCAGAAACACCTCTTCTTTGATCCTGCAACAACACGATCAGGCAAACACGTTGAATTTTCCAATCCATGGCAATCTAAAGACGATGTGCAGAGAGGTTCAACAGGTTCATCCCATTGTATCTGGACCCCAGATTCTGGCCACTTTTTTACAGGTAAAGTGGAATCCAATCTAACAAAGCTCTCATATGATGTACAACCAGTCAAACCAGTGTCTGAAATGTCAAGTCTGTAGGCTGTTTTGGAACCCCCAGTTGTGTATGAGCAACAAGGTAAACCTTTGCACCTTGTATTCTTGTTAGCATTGCACAGACTGCCTGACGTGCAATCCATAGACGATAATTTCACAGTTGAATTCGTGCAGTTCATCATCAGGATAGTATTAGTGTTACTAATACTAAAGGGCAGGCTTTGATTAAGCCAGATTCCCCCAGATTTTAAGTCCAGTCTTGCACACCTATTTCGGTAGTACTCCTGTGGACGTATCGTTAGTCGTTGGATCTTTGGGGAAATGGATGTGATAAGATACGATGATCCATTGAGAGTATCAAGCCATAGCTTTCCTGTGGTGCACCTTACTTTATACAATTGGTCACCACAACTTTGTGAAGTGCTAAGAGGATAAGGTACCGCAATTTTCCTACAATTTGGACACGAAAGTTTGGCTTCCACTTTTCGAGTAACAGAAATATCAGAAAATAGAAATACTGTAACTACCAGCTGCAACAATAACAGCTGTCTATAATTCTTCTCTGCATCCATCATCTGTGTTACAGTATCAACAGAGTGCTGAAAAATATTGTACTGCTTCTTCCGAGGTCATGATTTGAGATGTAAAACATGTTACAGTATGTTTTACTTTCTTTGGTGGATAATGGAGAAGGTTTATTGAAATTCTATGATTATTCTGTGTTTAGGCATTGTCAAAGGTGCTCGTTCGACTGATGGAGTTCAGACAAACAGACCTTATTTTTCCAATTTGAAGTTTACATATCTAATGTATCAGGATCAGAAGTTAAATTTTTACTAGTGTGATTAAATAAATAGTACATAGGGACTAGGAATCCAGAATCCTATTGATAACAGATTAGCTGTATCTTCCTAAGTATTAGTATTAATATATCCTTGGTATCATGATACTCGTATTAGATATAATTAAAATTTATTCTACAAAGAAACAAGGTTATCACCGATGCTTGTTGATCAAATCCATGTCTTGGTTTATGTTGTATTTTCATCTTCGCATTGAAATCAAAATTAATGCATAATATATTGTCCGAGGATTAGTTCTTGCCTTGGTACTAGCATATATTCTTACAGCTTCAATGTGTTTCTCTCGTTTAAAGAAAAGTTGTGACCCCAAGAATCTACTGTATGTTGGCCATTTCCTTCATCTTCTTTTTTCCTAAGTAAAGTTTTGGATCACGAGACACGTTGGAAGCTCCATGTCCTATGGGTGCAGGGGTGAGAACTAGCATTATTCCTGTAACCCAGGACTAAAATGCTTTGTTATAACTCTACCTCAGAGAACATAATTTTTGACAGTTCAAAAAGATTTGCACTCTCATTAAAAGAGAGCTTCTGTCTGCTTATGCTAACAAGATTTTGATTGTTAGCTTAAACTGCAAAACGTAAACAAGAGTATAGCAGATGACGGGATAAATTAAACGCGTTCAGTCACTTCGTCTGGAACTAATGATCAAAAAACCCTTTATAATCTTGAGTAAGATATTATACTGAAATTAAATATGTTTTTGACAAAAAAATAATTCAATTTTTTCAAGAACCTTGATTTAATTATAAAAGAGACTATATAATCGGACAATTCGTAAATGCTTCCCAGCAATCAATTTTTTCAAGAACCTTGATTTAATTATAAAAGACTATATAATCGGACAATTCGTAAATGCTTCCCAACAATCAATATGTTACATGCTAACAACATATTAAATTTTGCATATTGTATATTGAATTTCAGAGTAATCTTTATATCTTGAAATCCGAGAAAAACAACTGTATATATATCTGTTGAGCTATTTTATGTTGAGCGTTATATCAAGTATGAGCATTATACGTTTGATATTGTTTCAGTAACATCGGAACGCATTACCATGTTCAGTGGAATTTCAAGATCCAAGGCTAATTAACCTTTTTTTAACTTTCCCTTTTCTTGTAATACACTAACCAATGAAATCACACTTTCAAAGTACAAGTATTTGGATGAGTGAAGGCATTCTAGTTATAAATTTATGCGATGTGAATGTCATGCTATGTTTAACAGAAACATTGTCGCGGGGATTAGTTGTCAATTAGAATTTGAACTGTCATACCGACACCAAAGGCAAGATTAATTGTTAATGTAACACCAAATACTACATCAAATTCTTGACTACTATCTTACATTTTCACCTGTGAGTTCTCTAATGTAACAGCAAAAGTAGAAGTCATTTTATTTTGGATATATAACAAACGTGTCAAAAATGTGAAATACAGAGTTTACTTGGTAAACCGAGTTAAATTATTATAAATAATCGTTGGTTATGCTAATGAGATATGATCATATATGGATTATTTGTAGAAAACAGACAAAATCCATGTATTATTTAAGAGATTCTACTAAGCAAACATGATGCTTTGAGGCCTTTGACCCAAGTGTTCATCTTCTGAACTGAAAAAAGTATTCAGCAAGATCTGCTGTGTTCAATTTTATTTTGCACCTTTGTCTTCAATGATGTGAAGCATATACTCTATCTCGTCCGTGACCTCTCTCATTGAAGGACGATTGTGCCGTTGCTCGTCCAAACAAGAAATGGCCAGAATTCCAATCAACTTCATAGTTTCCAGCACTAATTTGCTGGCTCCTTTTTTCAGAAAGGAATCTACTGCATCCAGCAGTTTTTGCTGATTTACCATTTTCCTCATGTAGGAAACAAGGCTTACATTTTCAACCTCTCTGCTAAAATCAATAGCTTTCCGTGTTGTAAGTAGCTCTAGCAGAACAACACCAAAGCTATACACATCGCTCTTGTCTGTCAATTGCATGTCGCGATAGTACTGAGGATCAAGATACCCCAAAGTCCCCTGAGCACAAGTAGTCATATGTGTTGCTTCGTTATCCACTATTCTTGAGAGACCAAAATCTGAGATCTTGATATCTAGCTTTTCATTGAGTAAGATGTTGCTTGTCTTAATGTCTCGATGAATGATAGGAGGAACAGAAGAGAAATGCAGATATGTAAGGCCTTCAGCTATCTGACGTGCCATTGCCAATCTTTGTTTCCAATTCAAGGGTGCTTCAATGTGATCACTAGAACAAGATACGTGTAATCTATCATAAAGCGTTCCATTGGAGATGTATTCGTACACCAGAACTGGCTCCTCCAACTCAACACAACACCCAAGTAGCCTGACCAAACTCCGATGATTCACTTGGCATAATATCCGTACTTCATTTAGCACTTGATCATTACCTTTTGTGTTCCCAAATATAGCCCTTTTTACTGCTATTACAGTGCCATCTTGTAGGATGCCCTTGTAGACTTCACCAAATCCTCCCGAACCAAGGACATTTTCTTTTGAGAAATTTCCTGTTGATACTCTTATCTCTTTTGCTGAAAAGAGCTTAGCTGATCTCCCACTTGAATTGTTTGCATTTAAGATCTGTTGACGCTCTCTTACTAATTGCTCACGTGATTTTCGCTTGATTCGTTGAAGATGGATGTATACTAGGATTGCAAATGATCCTAGAATTGCTATAGTACCTCCTGTGTATGTTAAACCTGAAACAAAAACGCAAATTTTTTATCTTGAAATATAAACTGAACATGATTAGTCAAAGAAACTCCATGTATATTTATAATTCTAGTTGACGTATTTTGGTGTGTGTAAGTTATTTAGCACACATTGGCAAAACTCATAAGTTCATGTACCTGCAATCATCTTTTTTCGTTTTCTTTCTCCGCGACATTTGCTGGTTTCACACTTCACCTCTGCAATAGATCAAGAGTCCAATATCATTAGATGGACGTTTAAGGAAAATCTTGGAACAAATTCATCAAATGGTAGTACCTGACATAATTGACATTTCAGTTTCTTATTCATTAATTGAGAGTTATTGAATCTATTAAACGATTCCTATGTAGCACAATGGAGCTTCATCAATCAAAGCAAATATGATGCTTCTGTTGCAGCACGACATGTAATTAAATAATCGTAGTTTATACAAGGCTTACTGTGAAACTAACTTCAAAAGTCAAAGATTAGAATAAAATTTATACTCCTCCGGTATATATTCCGTAGATATATTACTTGATAGTGTCATAACTCCTAAATTTGACTTAGTTATGAAATTTGATTTAATTATGATTAATTTCATACTCTACATTGTACAACAAGTTGCATAATTTATACTCGAGCTCTGTTTCACCATATTAGAAGTTAAGAAAGATTATTTAACTTACTAGAACACGCTCCTTTAATGGGATCCCATTTATATGGCACTTTGCAGAGGCATCTCTTCGGTCCTTTTGCAGCGCTAGGCACACATGATGACTTTGGCAACTTCTTGCAGTCTATATCAGTTGAGCAGACTGGTTCAGGAGGCAGAACCCAGTTTATTGCTACTCCAGGCTTTGGCCATTTACTTACTGGCAGTGGAGTATTCAATGACAATCCTACGAAACTTGTGTACACAGCACATTTCTCCGGTGCTAACTTTATGTTGTGATCATTTTGGGAACCTCCTCCCGTAAAAGAGCAACATATATGTTTATCCTTACATCTTGATGCCACCTCTTTCTTTTCTTTCATATACCTGCAGAAAAATAATGAAGACTAATTTGTAACTACGACAAAAATGCCTAAATGATCAGAGAGGAAGTAGCAAGATCATGCCTGAAACAGATACTACTGGACGAACAGTTCATAGCTGATATAAAAGCAAGAGGTTGACAGTTCAGTTTAAGAACAGTGTTGTCGCTGCTGATATTAAAAGGAAGCTTCTCGTCGAGCCAGAGACCTCCAGCATGATAATCAGTGGTGATGCAGGTACTACCATTGAAGCTTGGAGGATGGATTATCAGCTGTTGGCTCTTTGGCGTTATCGAGGTTATCACGTAAGATGAACCATTTAAGGCATCAAACCATAATGTTCCTTTTGTGCATCGGACCTTATACAATGGACTGCCACAGTCTGGTGAAGTGCTGAGTGGAAATGGTACAGGCTTTGTGCCGCAGTTGGGGCAGCTTAGCGTCGCAGTGGCTGAGCTGGTGATGGGGAGAAGCAGTGCTAAGTTGAGCAGTAGGAGATGAATGGAAGAACTATTTTGCATTATGTGGATCGGAGCTGAAGAAGGATCGTGTGTATGAGTACTGCGCATAGTGATTGCTATTCGTAAACGGAGCTTGCAAGGCAAGTTGTCACTTGTAAGATTAGTGTACTCGGAAGTTGAAACAAAGTGCACAAGTTTCTTTGTTGTGTCAATCATTCTCTCTCCCTCTTTTATTGCTTTCGAAGCTTCTATCATAGTCATCAATTTCGGTAGAATATACGGAGTAATACCAAGAGTACTCCCTCACGCGAAGGGGTATTCACCGGTCCAAAACTGGATCGGACCTGGACCGGACCTGTTGGGATCGGGACATAAATTAGGGGATTTTGAGGACCGGAGACCGGACCTGATTCAACAGGTCCGGTTCTGGGTCAGACCTGAAAAATCAGGTTCGGTTCGGATTTGGACCTGAATAGACCTGTTTTGTTATTTTTTGTTTTTTTTTAATAAATAACCTATTGGACCTGCATATGGACCTGTTTTGTGATTTTAGATCTGTTGCATAATTTAATAATTACATACAATCCCAAATTATCAATTACAATTTTTTTTTCTGATTTTTAGACCTGTTGCATAGACCTGTATATGGACCTGAATAGACCTGTCTTTGATTTTTGAATTTTTTTTTTTCTTAAAAAAAATAAAATAAAATACAATTTTACCGAGTTTCAGGTCCGGACCTGAAAACCCCGGTTTTGGACCTGATCCGGACCGGAACCGGAAACCTTGAATTTCAAGGACCGGGACCAGACCTGAATCTACAGGTCCGTCCCAACAAGTTCGGTTAGGGTCGGTTTTCAGGTCCAGTGCTGTTTATGCACACCCCTACTCACGCGTGTTTTTTTAAGTGTTACACTTACCAAATGCGACCATATTTTTTTTAATACACATCCCTTTTTAGCAAAAAACTACATTCATTACTTTGTATATCTCTCTTCTGTTGGCTCTCACCTAAACCTACTACTACTAATTTTAATTTTTATTATTTCTTTCCTCTAACATTCACTATTTTCAATAAACTATTAACCACATTATCCTTGTACAATTTTTTTAATACTCCAACACCCCACTTACCTCTTACTCCCTCCGTCCCCGAATAATTGAGACGCGTGTTGGACTTTTTTACATTATTCATATATTAACTTTGAATATAGTTTTTTATTCACATAATAAAAATATATTTTATCATAAATTATGTCGTTAGATAGGTATTGATATGAAGTTTCATAATATAACTGTTTCAGGGTTTTCTGATGTCCTGCGGGAGAGTTACAATTCCGGGACTGGATCCGTGCGCCTGTACCTGCAAAACAACGGAGACTCCGGGTGGTGGGAGCTCCGCCTCCGACGGTCAAGTTAGTACTTGTTTGAGGAGTAATAAGTGCGGAAAAAGTAAAGGTTGGGCGATCGGGTTCCTCTAGGGGAGGAGTGATCAGTGTGTTTAGGTTCTCTAGTTGAGAGTAATTAATTGCAGAATCCCCCTTAATGTGGATTAATTAGAGTATTTATAACCTTAGGAAATGTGTCAAGTACTAGGTTTAGGCTAACTTAGGGCTAGCTGGGCTTCCCTTGGAAATTGGGCCTAGGTGGCCTGTTTGGCATACGGAGGCCACATGGCGTGACACAACTGGTCCATGGTGGACGGATCAGCGCCTGACACGTGGCAGGCTTCTATTGGCCCATGTAGCGGACACCTGGCAGAGCCTGAATGGTCCACTTGTCAGATAATGATTGGTAGGGAAAAATCCCCTAATCATTTGCCCCTCACAGGTGGCAAGTGACTGTTCACATGTCACCTGTGATAGGTTTCGGCCTGCAACAGGCGACAACCTGCTACAGGTGTCGCCCTATGACGGGCCGGACATTTTTCCCGCTCGCTTTTTGAATTTGGAGGCGACTCTTCGCATTCTACTTTGCCCTATATAAAGGCATGTTGACCAAGTTTTTTGTTTACATTTGCGAACTTTTTCAAGAGAACTCTCGGACCCCTGAACTTGAGCTCTGACACTTTGCAACTTTTGACCTGCCAGGACGACTGTTTTTGCTAGGCGCCTACTCGATCAAGCTCTTCTTCAGAACTTAAGTTTCAGGTAACCGTCTGTTTCTTTATTCTCTTTGCTTTTGCACTTTTTCTTTCTTTTTTGAAAATGAGACCTCAAAAGCATCCGGCACGACCTAGGTTAGCAATCAGCCGGTCACCGGGCACGGCTGAGTCTAGGACTAGGGGTGCCGACTGCCCTACGGTACTTCAAACTTTGCGCAAGTCTCGGAATCCAATGTCTTTGTATCTATGCAGGACAGTATGGCAAGAACAAAAAAGACCAAGAGAATTGAAAACTCTGATGGCTCCTCTTTCCGGGTTCAGATTAGTGAGTTGTCGGACCAGCCGCCTAATACCGCAGGGACCCAAGGTGGCCCTTCTGCCGAGAGCTCTGAGGAGGGAGCTAAGGTAGCCCCTTCCCATTTCACTGTTGACCTGGCAAGTCAGCAGACGGCCCCTGAAGAAGAAGATGGGTCGGCCCCCTCAGGGAGAGGGGAGGAGTCGGACTCTTCTGACTAGGGGTGTTTAGATCCGGGTACCTAGATCTTCAGGTAGTTAATAAGTCGGCCCGTGTCCCGTCCCGGATAATTCGGGTACCCGGTATTCGGGGACCCGAATTATCCGGGACGGGACACGGGTACCCGGATTTTATTTATCAAAGAAATCACCCCACCACCACCGCAATTCATCACCCACCACCACCGCAATTCACTCCACCACCACCAAAACCTCCCACCAACTCAGATCTACCACCGGCACCCAAACCCACAACGAACCAACAACCAACACGGCAACACCACCGATAGCCCTTGGTCGTTGGGGTTTCCTTTTCTTCAACCAATTCGGCCACAACCCACAATCGAAACCAACCTAACCAAACCCCACCCACACCAAACCAAAACTCTAATTCAAATTCCTTTTCTTCACCTTGAATTTGGTTTAAAACGGTTAAATTCGACCATGAAAACTCTAGATCTAGAGTTTTCATGGTCGAATTTAACCAATTAAAACCTTTGTTTTGGTCATATTTCGATTTTGCAACGAAACCTTCATTTTTACCATGAAAACCGAAAAAAAGAAAAAAAAAAAAAGAGGAGAAAGAGAGAGGCGTGAGAAAGAATAGAGGAAAGAGAAAGAAGGGAGGAGAGGAGAAGAGGAGAAAAGGAGAAAGAAAGAACAGAGAAATAACATAAAAAGAAAGAAGGAGAAGGAGAGAAGAGAGAAAGTAACATGGGGAAGAGGAGAGAGAAAGAGAAGGAAGAAGAAGCTGAAAAGGAAAAAAGAAGATGGGAGGGCTTGGTTTAGGTGGGTAGGGTAGTCCGTGACTTATTTTGAGGTTTTTAGTATCCGGGTACCCGAGAATAGCAAGATATGTCCCATGTCCCAGCCCACGAAAGTGTTATTTTATCGGGACGGGTACTTGTCCCGAAAAAAACAGAAAATTTTGAAAAATTCCCGTCAGGTTTTTTGCGGGTCGTCGGGAAATCGGGACGGGACAACCGGGTCGGGTTTTTTTTAACACCCCTACTTCTGACAGTGAGTCTGACTCTAGCTCTTCAAGCCGCCTCTCTATAAACTCAGAGGAAAGGCATGCTCGTTTGCATGAGGCGAGAATTTCTCATGCAGCTGAAAAGGGGGACGACTGGTCGGAACCATCCACCTCTCATAGGGAGTTGAATACTCCTTATTACTGTCATGTCCCAAAGGGCCGGATCAAGGCCATGAAAGAACGAATAGACACTTTTCTATCGGACCAAGTGATGGGTCCTGATTTTCAAGTATTCGTGCCGGATGGTGAGGATACAGTCGTCTGGCCCGCGGGGTCTAGCTATGGGGACGCCTATTTTGGCTGCTACGAGGCGGCCATCAAAGCTAGACTGCAATTTTTCTTGCATCCGGTCGTTCAACAAATCCTCGATGGATACGAGGTGGGGCTTTGGCAGTTAGCCCCGAACTCGTGGTTCAACATCCTTAGCTATGTAGCCGGATGTGAAATGCACGGGGTGGAGCCGAATTTTGAGGCGTTCACCCATATGAACTATCTCAGCCGGACCCCCAAGGCAAGCGGTACCGGCTGGTACCAAATAACGAGCCACAAGGGCTACCTAATGACCAAGGGCAAAGAAAATAAATGGAAGGATTGGAGAAACACCTTCCTCATCATTGCCAGCCCTGACCGGTTGCTGAACAAGCGCTACAATAGATGGAACAAGGATCCGCCTCTTTTAGCAGGCGGTTGCAGCATGCCGCCTGTCCTCCGTAAGGCTCGGGAAGAGATCCTTGACCGAGGACTCTTCAAAGTAGAGATTAGGGCAAACTCTACTACTGGGGTACGAGAGCAAGTACCCCTAAACTGCGTCCCAGAGTTTCAATGGCTCTATGACGAGTTTTTTTGGCCCTTGCGGCCTTAGCAGTCGGTCCTCCAGAGGTAGCCGACCTCTTGAATATATGTACCCTTCTTTTGATTTGTTTTCGAATTTTTTCTAACTCTTGTGGTTCTTATTTGTAGCTGAAGCTATGGACCAAATTTCCGCATCTAAGAAGGCGGTTGCCTTGCTGTGAGCCTCCATTATGCAGCAGAAGCGGACCTCTTCTGATTCTCCTGCCAAGGAGACGCCTATAGTGAGTTTCGAGCCTTTGAACTTGTCTTGAAAAGCTGCTTATATCAGTATTGACCACTCATCTTTTTCGCAGGCGGGCACTTCCAAACCCTCTTCCTCCCAACAGTCGGACTCAAAGATTCAGAAGACGACTGCTGGGAGTACGCCTGGATCTGCCAGGAAACAGTCGGCTGACAAGCAGCCAATAACCCCACAAAGTGTGGGGAACCCATCACAAGTCCTCAGTCGGCCGCCAAGAAGTATAAACTGCTCTGCTAGACTTAACTTATTTCTTCATCACTTTCTTCAGGCTTTTGATGTTTTTCTCTTTTTTGGATGCAGGCGGCCCTCAAGAACCGGACTTGGTCCAAATGGCCAAGTCTATGATTAAGGCCGTCCCTCAAGAGGAGAGGGATGCGGTCAAGGGAGTCGGCACCCTTGACCTAGACGACATCATGGGTCTCCTTTCTGAGGTAGACTTGGAATATTTTTTAAGTGTTGACTTTACGCGCCGCCTGTTATTCTTAAATCTGACGCCTGCTTTTCCTTTTTCCAGACCATGCTGAGAGTACACGGCCTTCGAAGGCCTATCAGCGCTAAGAACAAAGAGGTAAAGGCTGCTAAAGCTATGGCCGCCTCTGACGTTGATAAGGCAATGTTTCAAATTGCCCAAAATGAAATTTTGACAACTGATATTCTTTATTATCAGGCGCAGGCCACTTCCACTATTCGCGCTGAGTTGGAGGCGGCCAAAAAGAAGAATAATGAGCAGGAGGCGACGGTCAAGGGTCTCCGAGATGAGCTGAAGCCGCTTAGGCAGAAGATGACCCATTTGGAGGCCATGGAAAAATCCTTGGCGGCCGTTAAAGACCGCCTGCAAAAGCAGGAGAAGAGCCTTACTGACGAGCTCTCGGCCAAGGCCGAGAAAGAAAAAATGGAATAAGTCCAAGCTATGATGGACGACTCGGCTCAGATCATGAAGATGACTTGGACGACCCTCTTCCCAAAAGCTCACTATGCCGCCTGGGAGAAAAAGTTCAACGCTTGTACTGAATCGTACAACCAACAGATAATGAGGCAGGCGGCTAAGGAAGACAAGGCGGTTGAGTCTAGCTCAGAGGAGGAAGAGGAGGAGGTGGCCCTGCGGCCGATTGAGGTGGATGCGTCTAAAGAAGCTGCCCCTGATGTCGAGACAAGTAAGAAGGATGCCTCCCAGAACCAGGCTTCCCTTGCTGATCAGGCGGCAGTCAATACTGAAACCCTGCCTCAATCTTAAAGCTTTTATGTCTTTACTTTTTTCTTCGGCCTGTGCGCCGTTTGTTGTTGTATCACTTTACCCGGCCAGGGGGCCGGGGTATTAATATTTTGCTGGTCTTTATGGTCGGCTGTTTATATGAATTTGGCGACCATCTTTTGGTCGTCTTTGCTCATTGCATTCTGCTTTATGCTTTATTTCTGAATATTTTGCTAAGTGTCAAGGATCCTTGATATCCGCTTGCATGTCATACCGACTGTTTCGGCTAGCCATGTATTTAAAATTTGTAAGCCAAAGATTGCGAACAGGTACAAAGTACCGACTGCCTATGCCCCTGGACGACTGGTTGTCTTGGTTCCAGATTAGGCGATCAGTCGGTCATATACCCAGTCGGACCCCCAACATTTTTTAGGCAATACGTTAGGTTTGTTTAACTTTTTCAAGTTAGAAAGGAACAGGCCGCTTACAACTAGCCCACCTGTTTGTTAAGATAAGAATAGTTGTTGAGTCCTTGATTACCAAAAAGCAGTCGACCTACGAACCAGATTTTCAAACGTGTTTGGGTTGAAAAGAGATCATCTTAGGTAGGGTCGGGGTACGAGAGCTCTGGTTCGCCTTCAGGAAGGCGGACTCGTCATATCTTTTGAATCCTTACTAAGTATGAGAGAGTGACTTATGGGTAATCTTTTGAGGTTACCCCCTCGCCTTCAAGCTGGTCTCCTTGATTCACCAATTTTTGTTGGCTATTTACTCAAGAGGTACCAGCTGTACTTATCCGAAGTAATACAGACGGTTATCCGACGAGGATGTTAACTGCTAACACTTGTTTGGTTTAGTGTTAGAGTTATCCTTGTCTCAAAAACGGCTTCGCGGTTGCCCTTGGGGACAGTCGTCTGGGTGCCGTGTAATTAGTTTATAGAACAATGTTCCACCCAAAAGGGAGCTACTCTCTGCGACGAATTTCATTCGAATGGATGTCGCCGGACGCCTGCTATGATGTTGGGACAGGTCGTATTAGTTTAAAGATTGGATCAGTTGGCTGGGCGCCTGGTCTGATCATTTGGCCATAGGCCTTAGGTAGTTCATGGCGAATAAAGTATAGTAGAGTAGCCGACTGTATATCTACAGGCGGCGTGCCCCTCTTAATTGAATGCATATTTGAGTGAAATGGAGAGTAGCCGACTATTCTACCAGTTGGCATGCCCCTCAATTGATAAGAAGATGGAGGGTAGCCGGCTGCTAATGGAGCAGGCGGCATGCCCCTCATAATACAAAATAGATGAAGCAAAATCGCAAACTTTTTATTAGTAGCTCTTGGCTATTTACATCATTCAAAAATAATACTTCTTTAAATTATCTACATTCCAGGTCGGAGGCAAAGGTTGGCCGTCTAGTGTTTCCAGGCGGTAGGTGCCGTCCCGAACCTCTTCATAGATTCGATAGGGTACTTCCCAGTTGGGAGTTAATTTTCCTGACTCATTTGCCCTACCGACTGCTTCCATCTTTCTTAGTACAAAGTCCCCCACTTTGAGTGGACGCCTGTGCACTCATTTGTTATATGACCTTTTCATTCTCAGGCGGTAGATTTCATGGCGCAGGGCTGCATTGCCCCTTCGTTCTAGAAGTGAGTCCAGTGCCAGGCGCATGGACTCCCAATTCGCCTCTTCGTCATACAACATTATTCGAAGAGTCGGCTCGTAGTGTTCAATTGGAAGAACAACTTCTGCACCATAAGTTAGGAGGAACGAAGTTTCTCCGGTCGACCCTTTTTCAGTCGTCCTAATGGCCCAGAGAACATGTGGTAGTTCGTTTGCCCATAGGCCGCCTGCTCGTTCAATCTTCTTCTTAAGTCCGTCTGAGATGATCTTATTGAAAGCTTCTACTTGGCCGTTTGCTTGAGGACGGTCGACTGATGCAAAGCAGTGTGAGATGCCTTGGTCTCCCAGCCAATTTTTAAGAATAGGCGTCTCAAATTGGGGACCATTATCAAAAACCATAGACATGGGCACCCCAAACCGAGTGATGACATTTTTCCAGATGAATGAGATCACATCCTTCGTCTTGATTCCCTTAACAGCCTCAGCCTCAACCCTTTTGGTGAAGTAATCGACTGCAACAAGTATGTACTTCCTGCCGCCTATAGCAGGCGTATAGGGACCTAGGATATCCATGCCCCACTTAGCAAACGGTAGTGGGCTATGGATGGCAGTGATATCAGTAACCGGACGGTGAATTAATTTGCCAAACCTTTGACACTTGTCACATTTTTTCACCATCTCCATGGCGTCTGCTTCTAAGGTAGGCCAAAAGTAACCCTGCCGCCTTGCTCGTTGAGCAAGCGATCTGCCGCCTACATGAGAGGCGTAGTATCCAGAATGCAGATCTTCTAAGACCTCTCGTCTTTTTTCTGGGGTAACACATTTCAAGAGGGGTTGAAGGTACCCTTTCCTGAAGAGTTCCCCCTTTCGTATCTCAAAACTAGACGCTCGCTTTTTCAGTAAAGCCGCCTGGTAATGATCATCCGGCAAGGTGTCGTCTGTTAAGTATGCCCTGATTGGGTCCATCCAGGTTGAACTTCGATTTAGAATTCCAATAGGATCTTCTTCAATACTTCTCTTCTCCATAACTTCCCAGAAGACGGTTCTTGGAGTATCACAGGAGGCCGAGGAGGCCAACTTTGAGAGAGCATCCGCCTGGTTATTTTCAGATCTTGGCACCTGAGTCAGATGAAACTCTTTAAGTGACCCGACCGCTTGTCGTACCGCCTGCAAATATTTAATCATGGCCGGATAGGTTGCTTCGTATTCGCCATTATACTGACTCACTATCAATTGTGAGTCAGAGCAGGCGTCTATTCTTCTTGCCCCAACCGCCTTGCACATGCAGATACCGGCCAGTAAAGCTTCATATTCTGCCTCGTTGTTCGAGGCTTGGAAGTTAAAATGTAGAGCATACTCATACCTGTCGCCTTCTGGCAATTGGCGTATGACGCCTACTCCACAACCATTTGAGGTGGAGCTCCCATCCACATAGACCTTCCAGACTTGGTCTGGAATTTGAGAATCAGAGGGCCGAGTAATTTCTACAATAAAATCAGCAAATGCTTGCCCCTTTACTGCTTTTCTTGGCTCGAATGTGATTTCAAGGCTCTGAATCTCTATTGCCCATTTGATCATTCGGCCAGACGACTCCACGGTTGTGAGTGGCCGCTTGATTGGCTGATCTGTGTATATGACGAATGAATGTGCCAAGAAATAAGGCTTTAATTTTCTAACGGCCATGAAGAGAGCAAGACCAAAATTTTCCACTAGGGGGTACCTCAACTCGGCATTTTTCAATCCGTGTCTGACAAAGTAGAACGGGAGCTGACAGCCGTCTCTTTCAGCAAGGAGGACGACGCTTAGAGCATGGTCAGATACTGTAAGATACATGTAGAGCACTTCTTTGGGCAAGGGACTGACCAGCCTTGGTAAAGAATGTAGATGGACTTTCAGTTTTTGGAAGGTCGCTTCAGCATCTGGCCCCCATTCAAACCTTGCTTTCTTCTTTATTGCCTGAAAAAAGTAAAGGCACTTGTCGCCTGACCGGCTGAGAAATCTTCCCAAGGCCGCCAGACAACCTGTTAACTTCTGAACCTCTCGGATGGTGCGAGGCGACTGCATGTCAATGACCGCCTGCACTTTCTCAGGGTGCGCCTCTATACCTCTCTGATTAATGAGGAATCCAAGAAACTTCCCAGACTCAACCCCAAAAACACATTTCTTGGGATTAAGCATGACATGGTGCCGCCTGAGTGTGGTGAATGTTTCTCGGAGGTCCGCCAGATGATCCGTCTGAAGTTTGGACTTAACAATCATATCATCTATGTATGCCTCGACATTCCTTCCAATTTGGTCAAAGAAGACCGTGTTTATCATTCTTTGGAAGGTGGTCGGGGCGTTCTTCAAACCAAACGGCATGACCGTGTAGCAATACAACCCTTGATTAGTGACGAAGGCCGTCTTCTCCTGATCTTTCTTCCACAACGGAATTTGATGGAAGCCAGAGTAGGCGTCCATGAAGCTCATTAAAGCGTGGCCAGCTGTTGAGTCGACCAGACTGTCTATCTTAGGCAGTGGGTAGCTGTCTTTTGGGCATGCTTTGTTTAAATCAGTGTAGTCCACACACATGCACCTGGTACCATTTGGCTTTTTAACTAGTACAACATTTGCAACCTAGTCAGGAAAGTAGCATTGCCGAATGAACCCTACATCAAGCAGCTTTTTAACCTCGGCGGCAGCCGCCTGACTTCTTTCTTCACCATGGTTCCGCTTCTTTTGCCTGACCGGCTTCTTTTTCGGATCCACGGCCAATTTATGTACAGTCAGGTCAGGACTGATACCTGGCATTTCGTGAACTTCGAATGCAAAGATAGCTTTGAATTCCTTCAAGAGTTGGTGAAAATCTTCACCCAATACTTCAAGAGCATTCGTCCCTACTTTGACTGTTCGGTCAGGACGTGAGTCGTCCAAGACAACATCCATTTGTTCGCCAGCCAGCTGAGGGCGGAATTCGTCCGACCGCTCCTCTGCCAGTGATTGCTATCTTTTTTCTTTTCTCTCGGCCCCTAGTTGGGTAACCTTTCTTTTCTTGCCGCCTGCTACTTGGGCAGGCGCATCCTCCTTGATGAGCTCAAGGTCAATTTTTTCACCACTTGGGCCAGCAGTCGCCACAGTGGGTTTGATATCCGAGAGGTAACACTCTCGTGCCATCTTCTGATCTCCCCTTAGGAAGCCGACTGTTCCATCATCCCTCTCAAATTTGAGCAGCATAAGAGAGGGAATAATGAAAGCTTTAGAGTTGTTCAGGGTGGGTCGTCCCAAGATCATATTGTAGGCCGACAACTCTTCAACCACTAAGAACCGAACCACCATGTGACGGCCCTCCCCTTTCTCACCTAGACGGATAGGTAGATCCACTCGTCCAACTGGGTGTACAACACTTCCTCCAAACCCTACTAAAGGGTGAGATACTGGATGTATGCAGTCAGTTTTGTACTTAAGCTTTGCCAAGAACTTGTTGTTGATGAGATCAGAGGAACTGCCGGTATCTATGAGGATCCGGCCAACCCTTTGGTTGGCCACCTTACATTCAATGACGATGGGGTCATCATGTTGCCCCCTAACTCCTCCCAAATCTTCTTCTGTGATGACAATTTCTGGGAATGAACTCTTGGCGGTCCGTCCTTGGTGAACGGAATTAACATCTAACTGCCTGATATTGTCTTTGTTGCCCCTGATAGTGGGGCCGCCTCCTGAGAAGCCGCCTGCTATAGTGTAAACGACGTCATCGTCAGTATCTGAATTGTCGGCCTGCCGATGATTCTTCTTGGCCGACTGCTTGTGCTTGGGGGGAGCATTCCCCTTGGACTTCTTGACATAGGAGTCAAGGTCGCCTTTTTCAGCCAAGCGGTCCAGGTAGCGCATGAGGCTAATACATTCATTGGTTTCATGACCAATATCCTCATGAAAATGACAGAATTTATCTTGGTTCTGATTGCTTGTAGAACCCTTCATGGGGGCCGGCTTCTCGATTGAGATCCGACTCTTGATTTCTTTGAGGATAGCTTGGCTATCCTTGTTGAACGCATACTTGGGAGAGTATGGTTTGAATTCTTTCTTCTTTTTCTGGGCTGGCTGTGCAGAGGAGTCGGCCGCCCAGACTTCTTTTCGCTTTTTCTCATCTTTATTTGCCAACTGCTTTGGTCGGCTTTCTTTCTTGTCAGACCTCCTTCCATCCGACTGTTTTCCAGTGTCACAGAGATCAGTCGCTTGTATATAGGCTTCTGCTCCAATCAATGCTTCTTGGAGAGTCGCAACTCTCTTTCGGACCAAGTCGAACTTGAAAGTCGACCCATCCTTAAGACCTCTGAAAAATTCAGTGTAGGCTATCTCATCCGGCAGCCCTTGTATTTGAATCCTCATCAGGTTAAACCGCCTGATGTAGGAACGGAGTCCCTCCTTCTCACCCTGCTGAATAGTCCCTAAGTCAAGGGTCGTCTTTTTACAGGAATGTTCATAGAAAAATTGGAGGTGAACAAGTAGGCAAGTGTCTTGAAATTATTCACACAACCAGTTGGCAGGTTGCCGAACCATTGTTGTGCGATTCCCTTGAGAGTCGCTGGGAAACACTTGCACCAAGTGGGATCATCCAACCCTTGGAGGTACATTAGGTTGGTGAACGCCATTAGGTGATCTTCTGGGTTAGTAGTGCCATCATAGGCGCCTACTAACACATTCTTCACTTTGGCCGGCTGGGTGGCCTTAATAATTTCCTTGGAGAAGGCGGACGGTTATTCTCCAAGTCTGAGCAACCGGAGTTGCCAATCCAATGGTTGGACGTTCCTTCCTGCCTGCCCTCCAAACAAAGGAGGCTGCAAGAAGTATTGTTGTTGCGGTACGAAGGGCACATTCGGTACCGGCTGTTCTTTATGAGATCCGGACCGACGGGAGGTGCCGCCTGTCTGACTCTCATAGTTTGATTGGGAGTACCTCATGGAGGTATTATGAAGACTGTCTTGAAAATCGGACGTAGAGGCCGACTCTCACAGTCGGTCATTCTTCTTCTGCTCTAGCAACAGTCGAGCATCCGAGTAAGTTTTCTTTGACCCATCCGCTTGAACATGACGAATGGGCTTTCTCTTCCCTGGTGAGGGAAAGAGATACTTTGTTAAGTCGATCACAGGCGGCTCCCACTTCCTAGAATTAGGGTGAGGAGTCGCCTCTCGACCCTGTACAGGCTTCCTTCTTCCAGACTGGGAAGGTTTTCTAGCCGACTGCTCCTTAGAGGGAGCAGGCGTCTTCTTATTAATGAGATCTTGGATCTCCCTTTTGAAGTTATTCATGAAAGTCATGAGTTCACTTCTAGTGATGGGAACAGATCCCTCGGCCGCCTGTTGATGATCAAGCGGCTGGCCGGCAGGTATACTAGATCCAACCTGGCAATCTTTTCGTTCCTTCTTTTAAGAGGAACGGGTTCGTCGAGCTCGTAAGGTCCCGTCTGGGGCCGTATGAGTCTCAACCTCGACCTCATTTTCCATATCCTGGTCGCTATAGACCTGAGGGTCGTCCATAGGACGCCTCTCGCTCTGAGTCGGTACAGACTGTGATGCCATCTCGAAAGTACTCTCCCCACAGACGGCGCCAAAATGTTTCGAAGTTTTCTGATGTCCTGCGGGAGAGTTACAATTCCGGGACTGGATCCGTGCACCTGTACCTGCAAAACAACGGAGACTCCGAGTGGTGGGAGCTCCGCCTCCTACGGTCAAGTTAGTACTTGGTTGAGGAGTAATAAGTGCGGAAAAAGTAAAGGTTGGGCGATCGGGTTCCTCTAGGGGAGGAGTGATCAGTGTGTTTAGGTTCTCTAGTTGAGAGTAATTAATTGCTGAATCCCCCTTAATGAGGATTAATTAGAGTATTTATAACCTTGGGAAACGTGTCAAGTAGTAGGTTTAGGCTAACCTAGGGCTGACTGGGCTTCCCTTGGAAATTGGGCCTAGGTGGCCTGTTTGACATACGGAGGCCACATGGCGTGACACAACTGGTCCATGGTGGACGGATCAACGCCTGACACGTGGCAGGCTTCTATTGGCCCATGTAGCGGACACTTGACAGAGCCTGAATGGTCCACTTGTCAGATAATGATTGGTAGGGAAAAATCCCCTAATCAATAACTTTTTTTTTTTATAATTTTCATTAATATTTACTTATGCAAATATAAGGTCAAATTAGTGTATCGGCATATATGCAAAGTTTGACTGTGTCCATTATTCTTGAAAAGAGGGATTATTTTATTTAAGTCAATTAAATTGCCTAAAATTATGTGCCGGTCAAAAAGAATGGAGGGAGTATTATTTTTTTTGAAGGGAAAAGTAATTTTAATAATAATTAGTCATACGACATCTATAATTATAAATTTGTAAACAACAAATTTAGAGAAAAAACATAACATTTACAATCAAAATCAATTTTTTTTTCCACATTCAGCATAGCTAATACTCCAGTGCTTCTAACTTGATGTGGCAATGAATTTTGATATCTTTGCATCTTTTCAAGTAAAGACTTTCACATTATGCGCTGATGTTTGTCATTTTGATTATAAAGTTGATGACATGACTTAATCCCATGTAAATTTGGATCACCATCCCAGTTATTAATTAAAACCCTAATTAATAGTATAATTCTCATCCATAGATGAGAATCAAAATCCCAAAAAATTGGAAAGAAGACTCTTACAGATGGCGAGAACAAAAAACTTAACTGTATTAAAGAAATACATTCGAAAATTAGATTATTTTCCGGCCTAAGCCTATATGATGAGAGAGAAAGAGAGGCAAAAAGACAAGTTTGAGCACAAATTTTTATATGTGGCTGGTCACAGGTTGTGACCAGTCATCACAAGGGTTACTTGTTAGTATTATAGGGGTTACTCGGTCAGTGTTGTAAAGGTTACGTAGTCAATATTATAGGGGTTACTTTGTTCTTTTAAAGTTGGTGTGACTGGCCGCACACAAGATGTGCTGATGTTGGAGAGCCTTTAAGAGTTTTGACATTTATAAATAAACTATAACACCATAATTAAAATTATGCATTAAATGTGTTTGCAATGAATCTTATAAGTCGTTTATCTTTTTGGAGAAAAAAAAAAAACCTTCATCTTGACACATTTAGCAATAGACTTTTTATTAAAAATGGACCTCACAATAGTTGATTTATTTAAATGTATGTCATGATGACAAGAAAATGGATCCACAATAATTGATTTATTTACAAATATGTCATGATAACTAGGAAAAATTGTTGATTTATTTTCAATTTTGCCATTTGATGAACGAATTTTGTTTATCAAGGAGATAAACTAGGACTTCCTTGATAAGTAGTATCAATCTAATCTAATTCCATTATTTTGACACTTGAATCGAAAGCGAAAAATGAAGTCTAATTATTAGGAATTGTTCACCATCCATTAGGAAATTCTAGTTTTATTCCTTTTGATCCATTAACTTGCTTCCATTTTCTTTGAGCCGGCCAAATGCCGACTTTGATATTCGGAAATATATATCTATTGCCCAGAAAGACAAGTCTTACAAATGAAACTTCGCCAACTATAAGATAATCCATATCAATAAAAAGCTTTAAAAACAATCAATTTGTAGGCTTTCGACTCTTTGAAGTAATATAAATATGTTGGAATAATAAATTAATTAAGGCAGTTATACCTAATGCTAATTGTTATTTAGTTACACTGACTAGTCCTACATCAGCCTAAGAAGCATAAGGCTCTCACAATAGCTTTCGTGCTAAAGTGTCTATACCATTATTGATAAAGATATATTTTAATATAATTTCTTAGTTATACAATCTAATTAACAAATAATTACATTCATATTAGAGAGTTATTAATACTCCCTTCAATGGTTCAAAAAAAAAATAAAAAAAAAATAATACCCCCTCTAATTTCAATTTATTAATTTTTTTAGTTTAAAATCTTAGCATAATTCTTAAAGAGTTTTCAAAGAACTGTCAATATATAAAATATAATAGTCAATCATATTGTCTTATTTGATTCATCTCAGTGAGTAGTTGATTAATATTCAACTATTATATTTTTTAATAATACAAAACTAAAATATTTATGATCAAGATAATGCGTCAACAAACATATGTAGTTAAAATGGGAATAACATTAAGGATCAGAGGTTGAATTACTGGTGTCTTTGCTACACAATGAGGAAATGAAAATAGACAAATTTCTAATCCCTCCGATCACTTTATTTAGTACTTCAATTCCTCATTAGAAGATTTTTAAGAGACAATAAAAGTCAATAATAACGAAGGAATAAATAGGATCTAATACATAAAAGGAATAAGAGAGTATTAATCTAAAACACCATAAATATCATAACATTGCAAATAATATTAAGATCACATATAAATTACAGTTAAAGAAGGGTAATATAAATTAATAGACCATTAAGAAACAAATGGAATATATATGGTACATCAGCCCCTTGTGGCCATTAGTAACCATATCACACCAAATACATAAAAGGAAATCCAGGGCATGGCTGCATATTTTGCTTTTCCATACTCTCATTCCTATAGAATATACTTCGATAATCATTTATAACACCACAAATTGAAATAATATTTGGTGCATCACCTTTGTCATGCACCATTATATTATTAATGCATCAAGATTGCTCGATGATCATGAACATTAATCCCATGCCGAGAAGTCAAACACTGACTTGGCGATCGAGTTTCGGATGATATTATAACTTGACAACTACTTGATGTTGTAGACGATGATGATACGTTGACATCGGATACCGGTTGGAATCGGCCTGAATCACCGCTCGAAAGCCTTGTGTAGGAGGCGGAAGGTGACGATCCATAAAGCCATGACTCGGTTGTACCGTGCTGAGCTTCTTTGTGGTGTACTATAGCTTTGTAGAGATAAGGAATTAGCCCCTCCATTTTTGAAGTAAAATAGAAATTTTTAGGGTGACAAAGTTGGGGTTGTTAGAACTTATATATTACATGAAGGAAGATATTGGGCTTAATGACGTGGCGTGGTGGGTCAATAATCAACGTTTGCACGTAAAGACACCAAGATAAGTATATTGTAGAGATAAAAGAGTAGACTTGAACGCAAATCCACAAGAACAAGGGTGAAAGCTCTATCTAAACAAAATTAATATATTTATAAATTAACCCATCTTACCTTGTAATTCATTTACATATTGGAATTAAAAAAATGACCAAAGTGAGCTTGTATTAGAAACAATGTTCCATAGTAAACGCGTGGCAAAACTATTTATCAAACTAAGCTTTTGGGTAAAACGCCATCCAGGTTGGCGTTTTTACCCTGGCCAATTCTTTTAAAAAATTTCAGTCAAAGGCAAAAGCGCCATCCAGGGTGGCTTTTTACCCTGATTGAAATTTTTTAAAAATTTTGGCCAAGGTAAAAACGCCAGTCTGGTTGGCATTTTACTCTTATCCATTAAGCGCCAGCCTGGTTGGCGTTTTTCCTGCAACACCCAGCCTGCAAACTGTAGGCACCACACCAGCCACAAACACAGCAACAACACCCACAACAACAACAAAAGCAACAACCACAGCAACCACAACAACAACAACAACAGCAACCACAACAATAACAACAACCACAACAACAACAATATCAGCAACAGCAGCAACAACAACAACAACAACAACAACAACAACAACAACAACAACAACAACAACAACAACAACAACAACAACAACAACAACAGCAACAACAACAACAACCACTTCAATGAAAAGAATGAATGCGTATGGTGAAGTTGATAAGGACAGAAAATCAATTAAAAAAATCAGTAATATTGATAATATTTGTTTGGATATAACGTACTAGAGAATCCGATTACAACAAACTAACAAAAGAAATTCTAAGATCCTGATTCATCTATTCGACGTAATTGTTGTCTATCAACTCGCGGTCTCCGACGACGATAGTACTGAGATACCGTTGTGAAAGGATCTGGGGCAGAAGTCTGAGGAGGAGTCTGTTGGTCGGATGATGTTCCCTCCTGTGAAGAGTATGGCGCAGACATGGGTACAGCGAAATCCTCCTAAATGTCAAAAAACTGCGAGGACGCTGTAGGGGACGTGTGAGTGTGTCCCCTACTACTCTTGTCTACCTCACGGTGTGAATGCTGTTGTGATTGGTCCCACTCCTGGATAAGATGACCATGACCATGTCTCTATAAGCTACTCACGGTCATTGCCTGAATTTCATCTATCTGCGGTATGGTGGGATATGATCTGCTCAAGACTCCAAGTGCATCATGTATAGCCAGCATATCAAACGCCTGCATAAGCCAACAATCAGTCAATTTAATAATATCAGAAATTATAAATTGATAATAAAAAATCCATCTAAAACTCACATATCCACTGATGTCTCCAAAAGCTGGCTGATAATGAGTTGAGGGTAGGGTGTAGTTAGGGTTGATGAAGCGTCGGGTAATGCTCCTGTACCATACCATGTATGGATCGTGATACTCCATCCGGCCTTGGAAAGGCGCACCATCCACAACGTGCTGTAACCGCTGATCCCACATGTCAATGAAAGGGGCATGCTGAACTGCCCAGCTCACGTCCCCCTTTCCTCGTCGTTCTATCCCGTGCAAGTGGACATTCGTGTCACACGTGGCGGGGACGGCTTGACGAAAGCCGAGCTGTCGCATGACTCTATCGGAGAGGTGAGCCTCCACTACCTCAAAACAGATGAGGATTGTCATTGCACGCCACTCCATCTGATGATCACAAAGATATGGGGGCATGAGATCGACTAAGTCAGCGACGTACGGATCCCACGTCATCTGCATTAACACGTCGTCAGTAACATCATAATTAAATGATTGAAACAATGAAAGGGGTGTTAAATTAGTTTTTATAATGTAATTGATCACCTGAGACTCGCTCAGTCTATCGAATGCGTCTCTGTAATACGATAGATCCCTCGCTGCATGCACACGAGTAAGTCTCCGCACCAACCACCTAATTATATATAATAATAGCGTTCATGAGAAATTATTAGCAAAATAAATTGGTATGTGGAAAACTTAACAATAAGTCATACATACCTGCAACCGTATGCCACGTCTGGTGGAGGGAGTGGCGCAGCCTCATATGCATGCTCCTATTCGTCTTCCTCCTCCTCGCCATCCTGCCGTCGACGGCTAGCAGCCCTAGCTGGCCTACCAACGTGGATGTGCTCCCAAGCCCATAACTGTAATAAAAAACACAAGTTTAGTCACCGTTAAGTACGTAATAGTTAAAAAATGGTATGAAATTAAATGGCTACCTGAAGCACAATCAAGGGACCGCCGATCTCCCATCTATCTCGCTCGGATGCTCTACAAAGATGGCGATTCAAGGTCGCCAGGCACGCACTACCCCAGCTGTAGTCACGTATCCGCTCCCAGTTGTTCTCTAACAGCTGTATGTGGCTACCACTTTTGTTACTAAATGACGATCCTATCAACATAAACAGGTACGCTCAAGCGTATCTCTGAACGCCTCCATCATCAACATCAGGAGGCAACACCCCAAATGTCTCTCGTAACCACATGTGTCTCAGCCTTGTGCCTCTAATATCGGCGACCTCAGGCCTCACCCCTAACACCCTCTCAACAAGGCCACGAGGGTCCTGTGTAATGGGCCCTGTCACTGCCCTACTACATATTAGGAGTCGTGTCAGTATCGCCACATCTCGGAGCGTGACGGTGGCCTTCTTAACTGGTAGATGGAAGGAGTGTGATTAGGGGATTTTTGCTCCCACCAATCGGAATGCGCCACGTGGGCCAATCAGGACCTGCCAAGTGTCCCCTAGTTGGAACTGTCAGGGCTTGCCACGTGGCACGCGCTTATTCGTCCACCTTGGACCTGTTATGTCACGACATGTGGCATACTCCATGCCTAATGGAGAAACCGGCCACCCAGGCCCAACTTCCGAGGGAAGCCCAATCGGCCCTAGGTTTACCTAAACCTAGGATGGGCACGTTTCCCAAGGTTATAAATACCTCCCTTAATCCTCATTAAGGGGGAGGACAAAAGAACATAAACATTACGGAACACACTAATAACCGGCTGATCTCGCTAACAAAGCAGATTACCTACATTAAACACTCTCACCTAGAGAGACCTTATTACTTTAATTTCCGCATTAATTACTCCTTAATCAGGTACTAACTTGACCGTTGGAGGCGGAGCTCACAGGAGTCTCCGTTATTTTGCAGGTACAGGCGTCCAGTTCTAGTCTCGGAATTGTAACTCTCCCGCAGGACATCAGAAAACCCCGAAACATTTGGCGCCGTCTGTGGGGAGAGTACTTCAGAGATGGCATCCAAGTCTGTACCGACTCCTGAAGAGAGGCGTCCCCTAGACGACCCTCAAGTTCAGTCGGACCATGACACCGAAAGTGAATTTGAAGTTGAAACTCATACAGCTTCAGACGGGACCCTAAGGGCCCGACGTACCCGTCATACCGAAAGGAGGGAACGGGAGCATCTTCAAACAGGAAGCGAGCCAGCAGGCGCACCGCCTGTTCGGCAACAGCCGACTGATGGGTCTGCTCCCATCACAAGGAACGAACTCATGACCTTCATGAGGGACTTCAAGGGAGAGATTCAAGAGTTGATCAACAAGAAGCCGCCTGCTTCAGTCAAGGAGCAGTCGGCCAAGAAACCCTCCACTTCACTGAAGAGGAAGCCAGTTCAAGGGCGAGAGGCGACTCCTCATCCTAAATCTAGGAAGCGGAAGCCACCTGCCCTTGATTTCACAAAATTCCGTTATCCTACAGGAAATAGGAAACCGGTTCGTCATATTCAGGCGGACGGGTCAAAGCAAACATTCACAGATGCTCGGCTACTGCTAGAGCAGAAGAAGAGTGACCGATTGTCAGAGTCGGCTTCTACTTCAAACTTTCAAGACAGTTTGCGAAATGCCTCGATGAGGCATACTCAGTCGTACCATGAGAGTCAGTCAGGCGGCACCTCCCGTCAGTCCGGCTTTCATAGTGCCCAGGCGGTACCAAACTTACCATTTGTGCCGCAACAACAGTATTTTATGCAGCCACCTCCATTTGGTGGACCTACAGCAAAAAACGTCCAACCTATGGACTGGCAGCTACGGTTGCCTAGACTTGGTGAACAGCCGTCGGCCTTCTCCAAGGAAATTACTGAAGCCGCTCAGCCGGCCAAAGTGAAAAATGTACTAGTAGGCGCCTATGACGGCACTACTAACCCAGAAGACCATCTGATGGCATTCACCAACCTGATGTACCTTCAAGGGTTTGATGATCCCACTTGGTGCAAGTGTTTCCCAGCGACTCTCAAAGGAATCGCACAGCAATGGTTCGGCAACCTGCCGACTGGTTGTGTAAATAGCTTCAGGACGCTTGCTTACTTATTTGCCTCCAACTTCGCCATGAACATCCCTGCGAAGAAAACGACCCTTGATTTGGGAACAATTCAGCAGGGCGAGGAGGAGGGGCTTCGTTCTTACATCAGGCGGTTTAACCTGATGAGAATACAGATTCAAGGGTTACCGGATGAGGTAGCTTATACCGACTTTTTTAGAGGTCTCAAAGACGGGTCTACCTTCAAATTTGATTTGGTTCGAAAAAGGGTGGCGACTCTTCAAGAGGCCTTAATTGAAGCAGAAGCCTATATACAGGCGACTGATCTTTGTACGATAAAACAGTCGGACGGGAAAAGGTTCGACAAAAGAGAAGGACGACAGAAACAGTCGTCAAACAAAGATGAGAAAAGAAAAGAGGTCTGGGCGGCTGATTCCTCTAAACAGCCGGCCCAGAAAAAGAAAAAAGAATTCAAACCATACTCCCCAAAGTATGCGTTTAACAAGGATAACCAGTTTATCCTAAAAGAAATCAAGGGACGGATCTCAATTGAGAAGCCGGTCCCCATGAAGGGTTCTGCAAACAACCGGAACCAAGATAAAATCTGCGTTTATCATGATGACGTTGGTCATCACACCAATGACTGCATCAGTCTTATGCGGTACCTAGACCGCCTGGCTGAGCAAGGTGATCTTGACACTTATGTCAAGAAATCTACGGGGAACACTTCCTCAAAAAAGTTGTCGGCCAAAAAGAATCAACAGGCCGACAGCTCCGATACAGATGATGCAGTCGTCTACACCATTGCAGGCGGCTTCTCAGGAGGCGGCCCCACTATTAGGGGCAACAAAGATAATATAAGGCGGTTAGATGTAAATTCCGTTCACCAAGAACGGCCGTCCAAATATACATTTCCTGAGATTGTCATCACTGAAGAGGATCTAGGAGGGGTAAGGGGGCCGCATGACGACCCTCTCGTTATTGAATGTAAAGTGGCCAACCAGAGAGTTGGCCGAATCCTCATAGATACCGGGAGCTCCTCAGATCTCATCAGCAGCAAATGTCTGTCGAAACTGAAATATCAGACTGACTGCATACATCCGGCCTCCCACCCATTAGTAGGGTTTGGAGGAGGAGTCGTCCACCCACTGGGACGAGTAGATTTACCCATTCGCCTGGGCGAAAAAGGGGAAGGACGACACATGGTAGTCCGGTTCCTAGTAGTAGAGGAACTCTCGGCCTACAACATGACTCTGGGTCGACCAACCCTGAATAATTCCAAGGCTGTTATAATCCCGTCTCTTATGTTTCTCAAGTTTGAGAGGGATAATGGAACAGTCGGCTCCCTAAGGGGAAATCAGAGGATGGCCCGAGAGTGCTATCTCATGGATGTCAAGCCCACTGTTATGGCCACTGGGTCAAGTGGAGAAAAAACAGACCTTGACAATGTCAAGGAGAGTGCGCCTGTTCAAGAAGCAGGCGGCAAAAAGAGAAAGGCGTCCCAGACAGAGTCCGCAAGAAAAGCAAGAAAATAGCAATCATTGGCAGAGGAGCGGCCGGATGAGTTCCGCCCTCAGCCGGCTGGTGAGCATGCGGACCTGATCTTAGACGACTCACGTCCTGACCGAACAGTCAAAGTTGGGACGACTGCTCTGAGAAACCTTGGTGACGACTTTCACAACCTATTGAAAGAATACAAGGACATCTTTGCATTTGAAGTCCATGAAATGCCAGGCATTAGTCCTGATCTGGCGGTACATAAACTCGCCGTGGATCCGAAAAAGAAGCCGGTACGGCAAAAGAAGCGGAACCATGGCGAAGAAAGAAGTCAGGCAGCAGCCGCCGAAGTTAAAAAATTACTTGATGCAGGGTTCATTCGGCAATGTTACTTCCCAGACTGGGTTGCAAATGTGGTGCTTGTTAAAAAGCCGAATGGCACCTGGCGAATGTGTGTAGACTACACAGACTTAAACAAGGCGTGCCCCAAAGACAGTTACCCTCTGCCTAAAATTGATAACCTGGTCGACTCAACAGCCGGCCATGCCTTGATGAGTTTCATGGACGCCTATTCTGGTTTCCATCAAATTCCCTTATGGAAGAAAGATCAGGAGAAGACGGCCTTCGTCACTGATCAGGGGTTATACTGTTACACGGTCATGCCGTTTGGTCTTAAGAATGCCCCGGCTACCTTCCAACGAATGATAAACACTGTGGTCTTTGATCAGATTGGGAGAAACGTCGAGGCATATATTGATGATATGATTGTCAAGACGAAACTTCAGAAAGATCATCTGTCGGACCTCCGAGAAACTTTCGCCACACTCAGGCGGCACCATGTCATGCTCAATCCCAAGAAATGTGTATTTGGAGTTGAGTCTGGGAAATTTCTCGGATTCCTTATCAATCAGAGAGGAATAGAAGCGAACCCTGAGAAGGTGCAGGCGGTCATTGACATGCAGTCGCCTCGTACCATCCGAGAGGTTCAGAAGTTAACAGGTTGTCTGGCGGCCTTGGGAAGATTTCTAAGCCGATCAGGCGACAAATGCCTATACTTTTTCCAGGCAATTAAGAAAAAGGCAAGGTTTAAATGGGGGCCGGATGCTGAGGCCGCCTTCCAGAAATTAAAAGTTCACTTGCATTCCTTGCCGAGGCTGGTCAGCCCTTTGCCCAAAGAGGTTCTCTACATGTACCTGGCCGTCTCTGATCATGCGTGAAGCGCTGTTCTCCTTGCTGAAAGGGACGGCTGTCAGCTCCCGGTCTACTTTGTCAGTCACGTACTGAAAAATGCCGAGTTGAGGTATCCCCTAGTGGAGAAATTTGGTCTTGCACTCTTCATGGCTGTTAAAAAATTTAAGCCCTACTTTTTGGCACATACAGTCGTCGTGTATACAGACCAACCTATCAAGCGGCCGCTGACCATCATGGAGTCGTCAGGCCGAATGATCAAATGGGCCATAGAAATACAGAGCCTCGAAGTTACTTTCGAGCCTAGAAAAGCAGTGAAGAGGCAAGCCTTTGCTGACTTTATTGTAGAGATGACTCGTCCTCCTGACTCTCAAGTTCCAGACCAAGTATGGAAGGTATATGTTGACAGAAGCTCTACTTCAAATGGTTGTGGAGCAGGCGTCATATGTCAGTCGCCAGAGGGCGACAGGTTCGAGTATGCTCTACGCTTCAGTTTTCAGGCTTCAAACAATGAGGCAGAATATGAAGCTTTACTAGCCGGGATCCGCATGTGCAAGGCGGCAGGGGCAAGAAAAATAGACGCCTGTTCCGATTCACAATTGATAGTGAGTTAGTACAATGGCGAATACGAAGCAACCCATCCGGCCATGATCAAGTATTTACAGGCGGTCCGACAAGCAGTCGGCTCCCTTGAGAATTTCCATCTGATCCAAGTGCCGAGATCAGAAAACAACCAGGCGGATGCACTGTCAAAATTAGCATCATCCGCCTCCTCTGATACTCCTCGAACTGTTTTTTGGGAAGTAATGGAGAAGAGAAGCATCGAGGAAAACCCTATTGGAATCCTAGACAGAAGCTCAACCTGGATGGATTCAATCAGGGCATATCTGATAAACGGTACACTGCCGGATGATCCTCAACAGGCGGCAGCACTGAAAAAACGAGCCACCTGTTTTGAAATGATTAAGGGAGAACTTCACAAGAGGGGGTACCTTCAACCCTTCTTAAAGTGTGTTACTCCAAAAAAGGGACGAGAGATACTAGATGATCTTCACTCTGGTTACTGTGCTTCTCATATAGGTGGTAGGATGCTTGCTCAAAGGCCAAGGCGGCAGGGCTACTTTTGGCCTACTTTGGAAGCAGATGCAATGGAGATGGTGAAAAAATGTGACAAGTGCCAAAGGTTTGGAAAACTAATTCACCGTCCGGCTACTGACCTCACTACCATTCACAGCCCACTACCGTTTGCTAAGTGGGGCATGGACATTCTGGGTCCATATACGCCTGCTACAGGCGGAAGGAGGTACATACTTGTTGCCGTCGACTACTTCACTAAATGGGTAGAGGCGGAGGCTGTAAAGGGAATCAAGACGAAAGATGTAATTTCATTCATTTGGAAAAATGTCATCACTCGGTTCGGGGTTCCCATGTCTATGGTTTTTGATAATGGTCCCCAATTTGAGACGCCTGTTCTCAAAAGCTGGTTGGGTGACCAAGGAATTGCAAACTACTTTGCATCTGTCGGCCGTCCACAAGCAAACGGCCAGGTAGAAGCCTTTAATAAAATCATCTCAGACGATCTCAAGAAAAAGATTGAACGAGCAGGCGGCCTGTGGGCGGATGAACTACCACATGTTCTCTGGGCCATTAGGACGACTGAAAAAGGGGCGACTGGAGAAACTACATTCCTCCTAACTTACGGCGCGGAAGCTGTTCTTCCAATAGAACACTACGAGCCGACTCTTCGAGTGATGCTATATGACGAAGAGGCAAACTGGGAAGCCATGCGCCTGGCATTAGACCCACTTCCTGAAAAGAGGGGCAATGCTGTCTTGCGCCATGAGATCTATCGCCTGAGAATGACTAGATCATACAACAAAAAAGTACACAGGCGTCCACTCAAAGTAAGGGACTTTGTACTTAGAAAAATGGAAGCAGTTGGTAGGGCTAATGAGTCTGGCAAACTAACTCCCAACTGGGAAGGACCCTACCGAATCTATGAGGAAGTCAGGGACGGTACCTACCGTCTGGAAACACCAGACGGACAACCGTTGCCTCGAACTTTGAATGTAGATAATCTTAAGAAATATTTCTTTTGAATGATGTAAAGTAAAGAGCTACTTAATAAAAGTTTGCACTTACTATTCAATTTTGTATTACGAGGGGCATGCCGTCTGTACCTTTACAGTCGGCTACTCTCCATTGAGTTTTACACTCTATCTTCAGAGGGGCATGCCATCTGTACCTTTACAGTCGGCTACTCTCCATTGAGTATTTCACTCACAATAGGGGCATGTCGCCTGGGCATATAGTCGGCTACTCTCCATAAGAAGATGGCCGACTGGTTCCAAACACATATCCACACCCCTAATACTTAGCTAAAAAGATTAGGGCCTGGCCGACCCTGTGCCTAACAGGCGGCTACCCTCCTTTTATTTAGCACCTACTTTCACCAAGAACTTACCAAGGCCACAGGCCGAATGATCAGACCAGGCGCCCAGCCAACTGATCAAATCTACAAAACTAATACGACCTGTCCCAACATCATAGCAGGCGTCCGACGGCATCCCTCCGGATGAAATTCGTCGCAGAGAGCAGCTCCCTTTTGGGTGGAACATTGTTCTATAAACTAATTACACGGCACCTATACGACTGTCCCCAAGGGCAACCACGTAGCCGTTTTTGAGACAAGGATAACTCTATCACTAACCAAACCAGTGGTAGCAGTTGACATCTGAGTCAGATGACCGCCTGTATTACTTGGGATAAATGTAGGGGGTACCTATTGAGTTAATAGCCAACAAACATTGGCAAATCAAGGGGTCTAGCCGGCCTACGCCGCCTGGTACCTCTACTTCTCAAACAAAAGTGACGGCGACTGAGTAACTCCAACGTTAACTCATAGTCACTCCCTCAAATTTGGTATGGAACCTAAAAGGTTTGAGTCGTCCGCCTGTTTTTAACAAACAGTGGCACTCAAACCCCTATTCCTACTAGGTAACCTATTGAGTTAATAGCCAACAAACATTGGCAAATCAAGGGGATCAGCCGGCCTCCGCCGCCTGGTACCTCTACTACTCAATCTAGATTGTGACGAAGACTAAGTAACTCCTATGTTAACTTAATAGTCACTCAAACTTAGTATGGAGCCTAAAAGGTATGAGTCGTCCGCCTGTTTTTAACAAACAGGGGCTCTCAACCACTACTCTTGCTAGGTTAACAAATTATGAGTTAAAAGCCAACAACATTGGCAATAAAGGGAAACAACCGGTACCCGCCGCTTGTTATCTCTACTACTCAATTCCTTGGCGACTAGGTAATACTCTATTTACTTGGTCAGACCACTTTCCTACTTGGTTAAATTTACAAATGACAGGCCCGCCTGCCTAAAAAGGATCCAGACAAAATAGTTCGAATATCGATTGGATAAATGGCCGACTGATCGTCTACCCTGGAAACAGACAACCAGTCGTCCAGGGGCATAGGCGGCGTACTAACTATCCGTACCTGTCTGCAACGTTCGACCATGTAAAACAGTCGGTCTAGTAAACAATTGGATATTAGATATGGAATACTTAGACAAATTTGAAGCAAAACAAAAATTCATTAAAAATAAGCCGGTCATTAAAGACCAGCAAAATATTCAAAGCCCCGGCCTCCTGGCCGGGTAAATACAAAGCAAACGGCACGCAGGCCGTGGAAAGAATACATAAAGCTTAAGAAGGGGGCAGTTCAGTATTAGCAGCTGCCGCCTGGTCAGCACTCTTCTTGCTGGACTCGGCTTCAGCTGCATCCTTTTTTGATGCCTTACCCCCAAGCGGCACAAGCGCCACTACCGGCTCCTCCTCCTCCTCCAACGCTTCTCCCAACGCCTCTTCTTCAGCAGCCGCCAGGATCTCTTGATTATATGATTCCGAACACTGGCGGTACGTTCTTTCCCAAGAGGCAAAGTCGGCACTGGGGAAGAGGCGGCCCCAGGTCATGCGCTGGATTTGAGCGGAGTCTTCCATCATCTCCCGGAGCAGCTCTTTCATCTCGTGCTCGGCCTTTTCCAAGAGCTCTTGGGTAAGACTCTTCTCTTGGCTCACCAGGCGTTCTTTTACGCTGGCCAAGGATTTCTCCATGGCTTCGTAAGAGTACATTTTTAGGCGAAGAGGTTTCAGCTCGGCCTTAAGATTTGTGATGGTCGCCTCCAGCTCGTCATTCTTCTCCTGGGCCGCCTCTAACTGAGCCCGAACAGCGGCGGTAGCCTGCGCCTGATAATAAAGAATATCAATGGTCAGTACTTCATTTTAAGCAATTTGAAACATTGCCTTATCACAGTCAGAGGCGGCCATAGCTTTTGCAGCCTTTACCTCTTTGTTCTTCCGATCAAGCGGCTTGCGAAGGCCGTTAACTCGGAGCAGGGCCTAAGTACAAAAAAAACAGGCGTCAGTTTCCAAACAGAAAAGAAAACAGGCGTCCAGAAATTTAAATACTCAAAATTATGCTAAGTATACCTCAGCAAGGACCCCTGCAATCCCGTCAAGGTCAAGGGTGCCGACACCCCTGACCGCCTCCCTTTCAGCCGGAGGAACTGCCCTGATCATAGACTTGGCCATCTCTACCAAGTCAGGCCCCTGGGGGCCGGCTGCATCAAGCATAAACAAACGGATTAGACTTAGTAACAAAGGGAGCAAGTCTAAAATTTACAAGGACAACTTCATACCTCTAGGCGGTCCAGTTGGAGCTTTAGAAGAAGTGGCCGGCTGTTTCTCAGCCGCCACCTGTTTCCTGGCAGAACCAGGAGAGCTCCCAACAGTCGTCTTCCGGGCCTTGGGGTCCGGTTGTTGGGAAGATGAAGCTCTTGGAGCACCCGTCTAAAACAGAAGAAAAAAGTCAGTATATGCATAAACACTCCAAAAAGAGGGTGAAAGGTTCGGAGCTCACCAAGGGTGCCCCCTTTTTGGGGGAGTCGGTTGAAGTTTGTTGCATAATAGAGGCCCGTAACATGGCCGCCGCGGTCTTGGAGGCGGTGATTTTGCTCATGGCGTCAGCTGCAAAAACAAACGGCAAAGTTAATAAAAGATAAACAGCAAATGTATGAAACAACAGAGTATTCGACAGGCCGACTACCTCTTGAGCACCGACTGCTGAGGCCACAGGCGACCAAGTACTCGTCATAGAGCCACTTGAAGCTCGGGACGCAGTGCAGGGGTACTTGCTCTCGTACCCCTGAAGTAGAGTCGACCCTCGACTCTACTTTAAAGAGTCCTTTGTCAAGGATCTCTTTCTTAGCCTTGGGGGGAACAGGCGGCATGCTACGGCCGCCTGCAAGAAGGGGCGGATTCCTGTTCCACCTATTGAAGCGCTTGTTCAGCTCAATGTCTGAACTCTCAATGATGAGGAAGGTACTCCGCCAGTCCTTCCACTTGTTTGCTTTACCTCTCGTCATGAGGTAGCCCCTGTGGCTTGTTAATTGATACCAGCCGGTACCGCCTGTCTTAGGGGTCCGGCTGAGATAGTTCATATGGGCGAAAGCCTCGAAGCTCGGCTCCACCCCGTGCAGTTCGCACCCGGCCACATAGCCGAGTACGTTGACCTAGGAGTTTGGGGCTAACTGCCATAACCCCAACTCATACCCATCCAAAATCCGCTGAACAGCCGGATGTAATGGGAAGCGCAACCCTGCCTTGATGGCCGCCTCGTAGCAGCCAAAGCAGGCGCTATCATAACTGGAACCAGTCGGGGCCCATGGTGTGGTTTGCAATAAAGCTCTCCACTTTCTCTTGCATGGCTGTGATTCGGCCCCGAGGTACCGTGCAGTAGTAGGGGGTATTTAGCTCTCGGTAAGAGGCGGATGGTTCCGCCCAATTGTCCCCCTTCTCAACTGTGTGAGAAAGTCTCGCCTCTTGCAGGCGGCTGTTTTTCTCTTCTGTACCCAAAGAAGCATGGCCAGAAGAGCTTGACGAGGAATCGTCCTCGGACGAGTCTGAAGAGGACGACTCCTCCCCTCTCCCGGAGGGGCCCGCCTCCTCTCTTTGAAAAGGAGCAGATTTGTTAACTGTTAAATTGGAAGGGGTCACTATGACTCCCCCCACAGAATTGCCGGCATCCAGGCCGCCTTGTCTCACTTCAACATCTGGCGCCTGGTCAGATGTTTCACTAATCGGCACCCTGTGGGAGGAGCCGTCTGAATTTGAGATCCTAGCTGTCTTTTTCGTTCTGGCCATCCTGCTCTGCATAGACACAGATACAGTCGGACTTTGTATAAAGGGCAAAGATGGGTCCGAAAAAGGGCAGGCGGCACTCCTAGTCCTAGATTCAGCCGTCCCCGGTGACCGGCTGATCACTAACCTAGGTCGTGTCGTGTGCTTCCGTGGTGCCATTTCAGAAAATAAAAAGAAAATTAAGAGTAAGAGAACTGAGTTACCTGAACGAGTGACGGTTGATGAAGTTCTGGAAATCCGGTGCAGTCGGCTTGTCAGAACAGGCGGTAGGCAGAAAAGGTCCAAAATGTCAGAGCAAGTTCAGGGGTCCGAATGTTCTCAAATAGTTCTCAAAGTGTGAAAATCACTTGAGACAACTCTCCCTTATATAGGCGAAGTGAGAAGGCGAAGGGTCACTTTCAGAATTCAAAATTTGGGCGGGAAAATCTCTCGTCCTTTTGCCGACTAACACCTGTAGCAGGTCGTCGCCCGTTATTGTGCGACACCTGTCACAGGTAACACGTGACCAGTCACGTGCCACCTATGAGGGGCAAATGATTAGGGGATTTTTGCTCCCACCAATCGGAATGCGCCACGTGGGCCAATCAGGACCTGCCAAGTGTCCCCTAGTTGGAACTGTCAGGGCTTGCCACGTGGCACTCGCTTATTCGTCCACCTTGGACCTGTTATGTCACGACATGTGGCATACTCCATGCCTAATGGAGAAACCGGCCACCCAGGCCCAACTTCCGAGGGAAGCCCAATCGGCCCTAGGTTTACCTAAACCTAGGATGGGCACGTTTCCCAAGGTTATAAATACCTCCCTTAATCCTCATTAAGGGGGAGGACAAAAGAACAGAAACATTACGGAACACACTAATAACCGGCTGATCTCGCTAACAAAGCAGATTACCTACATTAAACACTCTCACCTAGAGAGACCTTATTACTTTAATTTCCGCATTAATTACTCCTTAATCAGGTACTAACTTGACCGTTGGAGGCGGAGCTCACAGGAGTCTCCGTTATTTTGCAGGTACAGGCGTCCGGTTCCAGTCTCGGAATTGTAACTCTCCCGCAGGACATCAGAAAACCCCGAAACAGAGTGAGTCTCTTGTCTCCATCTCTCAACGAGCGCAGTAATTAGCGCTCGAGCTATAGGTGTGAAGGCCATCCTATGAAATCCGCAAAAACCCACAAAATCGATGTAATGTAGTACACGCGGGTCGACGACCCAATCTTCCACCGCCCTGCCAACGTGGTACCTGCAAAGCAAGCACTGTGCTAGATCAACCTGTACAACCCACAAAATTACATTGCTAGATCAAGTAACATAAAAATTGCCAAAAACATTAAAGATTTGGTAGATAAAAACTTACTGACTGCTCCCATATGTCACGCCTTCGATGGGTGGCCTGAAGTGTCAAGACAGAAGGGTCAGCTAGTCCTGGGTCAGCTCGTGGCGGTCCCTGATCGTGTCCCTCCATGATCTCTGTTCATTGCATAATGTAAAACAAGAAATCAGCTGCATCTTAAGTGAAAACATACACACAACATGTTATTAAATTAAGACATAAACTAAGACCAATACTAGTCACAGCTCGTTCGTAATGGACAAGTTCTCTTATTGTGTCCTTCCTGATGACAACGACCACATTTGCTTGGTGGACGGTTAGTCTCATCCATTTCATTTCGTATACGCTTCGACTTTGGTCGACCATGTCCTCGGACCATGCTCTCATCATGAATGATTTTAGGCCTTCTGTATGTCCTCCACGTCGTCTCACAAGGAGTAGGCCAGAACTGTGGGGCATAAGTATTCGCATACGCCTCTGATCGTAGGAAATTGTTCACCCATGGTTCCTCAGAAACTGAATACTTAAGACACACGGCTAGAAGATGAGAACACGGTAGGTGAAATATCATAGGCTTTTTGCATTTACATGTTCTCAAATTGAAGTTGACGGTATGCTTATGACCTCCTTTTCTACCTATCCTGTTTCCCCGGTGTGTTTTTTACTTGGTATATACCAAGCTGACGGCTATAAACATCCATTGTATGGTATTTTGCTTTTCCGTTATTCTTCTCCAAAATGGAAGTGACCTTAGGTGAGTATGCATATCCGTCGACACGCCTAGCAAGTGAACTATTGTTGGGTTTTGTAGCGTCCAACGCTACGCAGAAGAGAAACCCGCCCAAGACCCGCTCACTAATTAAAGCAACTAAATATTTAATCACATAATTAACAACATAAAAGAGAGAAAGGGAAAAGACATTCTTACCCTTGACGCGTGCTTCGCTCGATTCACGAGCTCTTAAATTACTTCAGAGCTCAAGGCTCGAAAGTGCGACGGCCTCCTACGGCTCGCACCCTCGACCCGACCCAAATGGTCTTAGTCCCGAAAGTTAGTCGGGATTGACCAATAAAAACTAGAGTATTACGAACTTAAGGTTTTCTCACTTTACTAAGGAGATGCCTTTTTAGTTCCACTCAAGTGTTCTTCCAAAAACCCAAAACTTGGGTATTTATAGGGAATGGAGACTTGATCTCCATTTTCCCATCAATGTGGGAGATTTGCAATTTCCTCTATTTTATTTTAATCAAAACAAAATAAAATTGCAACTCAATCAACAAGCTACAAGTGGCACAAGGAGGGAGAGAGGGTAGGTGAGGACCACCAAGGGGGGACCAACTCACCTTGCTCCCCAAGCCAAGCACCAACCATTGGTCCCCACACAAAAACCGGACCACTCCACCACTTGGCTGGCTGGCAGCCTGCCTTGGCTGCCAAGGTTGCCAGCTGGCCCCTAGCACCAGGGCTGGGCTGTTCAGCCAGCACGCCTATGCATGCGTGCTGCTAGCAAGCCACGCATGCTAGGTTGATGCCAATGCACTGCTATGCGAGGTGCTGGGCTGCTGCTATGCGAGCTGCTGGGCTGCTGCTATGCGAGGCCTAGCACACATAGCGTGCTGCTGCTTGGTGCCCCTACGCTTCCACGCAAGCACAACATGCAGCGATGCCTGACCCAGTTTGGCTAGCAAGCACGCACAGCCTAGCACTTGCATGCGCAGCACGCTACTAGCATGTGTGATGCTTGGTGCTAGCGATGGCTCGGTGCTTGGCCTAGAATGCTAGCAAGCACGCAACGCACCATGCTTGCGGGCTGTGCTTGCCCATGCCTAGCACGATGCGATGGTTAGCACTGCTATGCTACCACGCCTAGCCATGCATGCACAACCACACCACACACACGAATGCACGCATCTTGCGATGCTTGTGCCATGCGATATGCGTGTGCTAGGGGATGCTAGGCACCCATGATGCGCATGGGTTGGTGACCTCGCCTAGCCTAGCACTTGCACGACTAGGCCAATGCGAGGCTACGGCTAGGCTCAAACTTGTCGCTTGCTTGATTTCACGTCTCGTCGAATTCTAAATTCGACTCGACTTACGTCGCTCGATCTCAACGCTCTAAGCTCGATATCCGACGTCTTTGTTCGTTAATACTCTAATGACTCATCTAATCCTTCAGATTGATTCGTCGATTCGGATCGGTTATTCTATTGGGATGCGACCTGAAGGGTTCAGTCAAGATTAAGCCATAATATTAATTATGCATTAATATTACTGATCGGAAGCGGCCTCCACCTAGGCATTCCGATCACTTGACCTCACTGAAGAATTAGCTTCCTATGTCGCTTAATGTCTCTTCATGAACTATAAGGTAAGATTCTTCGTCATCCTTATTACGTCCAGAAGTGTTTCTCGTTTCCCGAGTTTGACTGTCAATAAACAGATGATTTCTAAAATCCATCTGAGCACGGCCATGCATTTTCACAGTCTCGCTCTTCGAGAGGCCTTGTAAAAAATAAAGACATATTCTCTATTGTTAATAGGGGGATATTCCCAGTCTTGTACTGTAAGCATCCCTTACTAAGAGGACCTAGTCGCCTGAGTGTTTTCGTTATAATCCCCATTTACGACAGACGTTTAACAACATCAAAATGACTAATACTCAAACAAGAACTTGCAATACTCATGGTCAAGGAAAAAGGTTCTGATAGCTATAATAAGAATTGTACTTATGACGGTTTTTAAATCTCTTAAAGTACTCTCATAGGTCGATCCGGTACAGTTCCAAACTAGTACCTGTGCAAATGATTTATGACAATCATGTCTTCGTAGCACAAGAAATGGTGCTATAAATCATACTACACACTAATCTCAAGTGGTCATTAATCGTCCATCATTTAAATGACCTTGATTAGGGATAATTTTCGATTAAAGTATTCAATGTTCACTTAACAGGTGTTTTTTTATCCAAGACATGGTCTTGATACCCTGTTTTGAATATTCTCAGTAATCGAATGGACTCATTATTTAATTCTAAACCACAATTAAATAGAAATGGAGTAATAATAAATTTGCTGAAAATTTAATTACTCCAAAACTGAATGGTTCAACATAGTGTTTTACATTAAGACATCAAGTTTAATTAAAACACATATACAGGGAATTCAAAGCCAATTTCCAATATGCTTGATTCCCATTGCCTCAACGTGCTTGTTGTGCTTCACTTGAGGCAAAGGTTTAGTCAATGGATCGGCTACATTGTCGTCCGTTCCAATCTTACAAATTCTGATTTCACCCTCGAACTTCCATTCCCATATCATGTGAAATCGCCGCTTGACATGTTTTACCTTCTGGTGTTCCCTTGGCTCCCTGGCTTGAGCAATAGCTCCAGTGTTATTACAAAAGAGGTCTATCGGACCCTTGATGGAGGGCACAGCACCAAGTTCACTAATGAACTTACGAATCCAAACTGCCTCCTTAGCTGCTTCCGAAGCTGCCAAGTATTTTGCTTCAGTTGTAAAATCTATAGTGGTGCTCTACTTAGCACTTTTTCAACTAAACGCTCCTCCATTTAGGCAAAATATGTACCCCAACCGCAACTTGGAGTCGTCTCTGTTAGTCTTGAAGCTCGCGTCAGTATAACCTTCAACAACCAAATCATTACAGCCACCATAGACCAGAAACTTATCCTTGTTCCTTTTCAGGTACTTTAGGATATTCTTGGCCGCAGTCCAATGCGCCTCTCCTGGGTCTGATTGGTGTCGGCTTGTAGCACTCAAGGCATACGATACATCTGGCCTAATACATATCATGGCATACATAATCGATCCAATAAGCGAAGCATATGGAATATGACTCATCCTCTCTCGCTCATCAGGTGTCTGTGGACACTGCTTCTTACTGAGAGTTATGCCATGGGACATGGGTAGGTGCCCCCTCTTGGCCCCTTCCATGTTGAATCGTGCCAGTACCTTATCAATATAAGTACTTTGGCTCAATCCAATCATCCTCTTAGATCTATCCCTACAGATCTTGATGCCCAATATGTACTGTGCCTCTCCCAAGTCCTTCATTGAAAAGCAATTACCAAGCCAGCCCTTTACGGACTCTAACAGTTTAGTGCTGTTTCCAATGAGTAATATGTCATCGACATATACGACTAGGAATGCGATGTCACTCCCACTGACCTTCTTTTAAACACAAGACTCATCTGGATTCTTGATAAAACCAAACTTACTAACGGCTTCATCGAATCGCAGATTCCAACTTCTCCTTACTTGCTTTAGTCCATAAATGGACTTCTTAAGCTTGCATACCTTCCCAACATTGCTTGGATCAACAAAACCTTCTTGCTGTGTCATATACACAGTTTCTTCCAAAATCCCATTAAGGAAGCCGGTTTTGACATCCATTTGCCATATTACAAATCGTAATATGCAGCAATCGCTAGGATAATCCGAACGGACTTAAGCATTACGACTGGCGAAAAGGTTTCATAATAATCAACTCCGTGAATTTGCCTGTAACCATTTGCCACCAGTCTAGCTTTGTATACAGATACATTTCCATCTTTGTCTGTTTTCAACTTGAAAATCAATTTGTAACCTTCGGGCAAATTATCCAAGTCCCAGACTTGATTTTCAGACATGAAGTCTGATTAGGGGATTTTGCTCCCACCAATCGGAATGCGCCACGTGGGCCAATCAGGACCTGCCAAGTGTCCCCTAGTTGGAACTGTCAGGGCTTGCCACGTGGCACGCGCTTATTCGTCCACCTTGGACCTGTTATGTCACGACATGTGGCATACTCCATGCCTAATGGAGAAACCGGCCACCCAGGCCCAACTTCCGAGGGAAGCCCAATCGGCCCTAGGTTTACCTAAACCTAGGATGGGCACGTTTCCCAAGGTTATAAATACCTCCCTTAATCCTCATTAAGGGGGATTACAGAAACAACACGCGAAAAACATTACGGAACACACTAATAACCGACTGATCTCGCTAACAAAGCAGATTACCTACATTAAACACTCTCACCTAGAGAGACCTTATTACTTTAATTTCCGCATTAATTACTCCTTAATCAGGTACTAACTTGACCGTTGGAGGCGGAGCTCACATGAGTCTCCGTTATTTTGCAGGTACAGGCGTCCGGTTCCAGTCTCGGAATTGTAACTCTCCCGCAGGACATCAGAAAACCCCGAAACATTTGGCGCCGTCTGTGGGGAGAGTACTTCAGAGATGGCATCCAAGTCTGTACCGACTCCTGAAGAGAGGCGTCCCCTAGACGACCCTCAAGTTCAGTCGGACCATGACAGCGAAAGTGAATTTGAAGTTGAAACTCATACAGCTTCAGACGGGACCCTAAGGGCCCGACGTACCCGTCATACCGAAAGGAGGTAACGGGAGCATCTTCAAACAGGAAGCGAGCCAGCAGGCGCACCGCCTGTTCGGCAACAGCCGACTGATGGGTCTGCTCCCATCACAAGGAACGAACTCATGATCTTCATGAGGGACTTCAAGGGAGAGATTCAAGAGTTGATCAACAAGAAGTCGACTGCTCCAGTCAAGGAGCAGTCGGCCAAGAAACCCTCCACTTCACTGAAGAGGAAACCAGTTCAAGGGCGAGAGGCGACTCCTCATCCTAAATCTAGAAAGCGGGAGCCACCTGCCCTTGATTTCACAAAATTCCGTTATCCTACAGGAAATAGGAAACCGGTTCGTCATATTCAGGCGGACGGGTCGAATCAAACATTCACAGATGCTCGGCTACTGCTAGAGCAGAAGAAGAGTGACCGATTGTCAGAGTCGGCTTCTACTTCAAACTTTCAAGACAGTTTGCGAAATGCCTCGATGAGGCATACTCAGTCGTACCATGAGAGTCAGTCAGGCGGCACCTCCCGTCAGTCCGGCTTTCATAGTGCCCAGGCGGTACCAAACTTACCATTTGTGCCGCAACAACTTGCCGAGTGGTTGTGTTAATAGCTTCAGGACGCTTGCTTACTTATTTGCCTCAAACTTCGCCATGAACATCCCTGCGAAGAAAACGACCCTTGATTTGGGAACAATTCAGCAGGGCGAGAAGGAGGGGCTTCGTTCTTACATCAGGCGGTTTAACCTGATGAGAATACAGATTCAAGGGTTACCGGATGAGGTAGCTTATACCGACTTTTTTAGAGGTCTCAAAGACGGGTCTACCTTCAAATTTGATTTGGTTCGAAAAAGGGTGGCGACTCTTCAAGAGGCCTTGATTGAAGCAAAAGCCTATATACAGGCCACTGATCTTTGTACGATAAAACAGTCGGACGGGAAAAGGTTTGACAAAAGAGAAGGACGACAGAAACAGTCGTCAAACAAAGATGAGAAAAGAAAAGAGGTCTGGGCGGCTGATTCCTCTAAACAGCCGGCCCAGAAAAAGAAAAAAGAATTCAAACCATACTCCCCAAAGTATGCGTTTAACAAGGATAACCAGTTTATCCTAAAAGAAATCAAGGGACGGATCTCAATTGAGAAGCCGGTCCCCATGAAGGGTTCTGCAAACAACCGGAACCAAGATAAAATTTGTGCTTATCATGATGACGTTGGTCATCACACCAATGACTGCATCAGTCTTATGCGGTACCTAGACCGCCTGGCTGAGCAAGGTGATCTTGACACTTATGTCAAGAAATCTACGGGGAACACTTCCTCAAAAAAGCTGTCGGCCAAAAAGAATCAACAGGCCGACAGCTCCGATACAGATGATGCAGTCGTCTACACCATTGCAGGCGGCTTCTCAGGAGGCGGCCCCACTATTAGGGGCAACAAAGATAATATAAGGCGGTTAGATGTAAATTCCGTTCACCAAGAACGGCCGTCCAAATATACATTTCCTGAGATTGTCATCACTGAAGAGGATCTAGGAGGGGTAAGGGGGCCGCATGACGACCCTCTCGTTATTGAATGTAAAGTGGCCAACCAGACAGTTGGCCGAATCCTCATAGATACCGGGAGCTCCTCAGATCTCATCAGCAGCAAATGTCTGTCGAAACTGAAATATCAGACTGACTGCATACATCCGGCCTCCCACCCTTTAGTAGGGTTTGGAGGAGGAGTCGTCCACCCACTGGGACGAGTAGATTTACCCATTCGCCTGGGCAAAAAAGGGGAAGGACGACACATGGTAGTCCGGTTCCTAGTAGTAGAGGAACTCTCGGCCTACAACATGATTCTGGGTCGACCAACCCTGAATAATTCCAAGGCTGTTATAATCCCATCTCTTATGTTGCTCAAGTTTGAGAGGGATAATGGAACAGTCGGCTCCCTAAGGGAAGATCAGAGGATGGCCCGAGAGTGCTATCTCTTGGATGTCAAGCCCACTGTTATGGCCACTGGGTCAAGTGGTGAAAAAACAGACCTTGACAATGTCAAGGAGAGTGCGCCTGTTCAAGAAGCAGGCGGCAAAAAGAGAAAGGCGTCCCAGACAGAGTCCGCAAGAAAAGCAAGAAAATAGCAATCATTGGCAGAGGAGCGGCCGGATGAGTTCCGCCCTCAGCCGGCTGGTGAGCATGCGGACCTGATCTTAGACGACTCACGTCCTGACCGAACAGTCAAAGTTGGGACGACTGCTCTGAGAAACCTTGGTGACGACTTTCACAACCTATTGAAAGAATACAAGGACATCTTTGCATTTGAAGTCCATGAAATGCCAGGCATTAGTCCTGATCTGGCGGTACGTAAACTGGCCGTGGATCCGAAAAAGAAGCCGGTACGGCAAAAGAAGCGGAACCATGGCGAAGAAAGAAGTCAGGCGGCAGCCGGCGAAGTTAAAAAATTACTTGATGCAGGGTTCATTCGGCAATGTTACTTCCCAGACTGGGTTGCAAATGTGGTGCTTGTTAAAAAGCCAAATGGCACCTGGCGAATGTGTGTAGACTACACAGACTTAAACAAGGCGTGCCCCAAAGATAGTTACCCTCTGCCTAAAATTGATAACCTGGTCGACTCAACAGCCGGCCATGCCTTGATGAGTTTCATGGACGCCTATTCTGGTTTCCATCAAATTCCTTTATGGAAGAAAGATCAGGAGAAGACGGCCTTCGTCACTGATCAGGGGTTATACTGTTACACGGTCATGCCGTTTGGTCTTAAGAATGCCCCGGCTACCTTCCAACGAATGATAAACACTGTGTTCTTTGATCAGATTGGGAGAAACGTCGAGGCATATATTGATGATATGATTGTCAAGACTAAACTTCAGAAAGATCATCTGTCGGACCTCCGAGAAACTTTCGCCACACTCAGGCGGCACCATGTCATGCTCAATCCCAAGAAATGTGTATTTGGAGTTGAGTCTGGGAAATTTCTCGAATTCCTTATCAATTAGAGAGGAATAGAAGCGAACCCTGAGAAGGTGCAGGCGGTCATTGACATGCAGTCGCCTCGTACCATCCGAGAGGTTCAGAAGTTAACAGGTTGTCTGGCGGCCTTGGGAAGATTTCTAAGCCGATCAGGCGACAAATGCCTATACTTTTTCCAGGCAATTAAGAAAAAGGCAAGGTTTGAATGGGGGCCGGATGCTGAGGCCGCCTTCCAGAAATTAAAAGTTCACTTGCATTCCTTGCCGAGGCTGGTCAGCCCTTTGCCCAAAGAGGTTCTCTACATGTACCTGGCCGTCTCTGATCATGCGTTAAGCGCTGTTCTCCTTGCTGAAAGGGACGGCTGTCAGCTCCCGGTCTACTTTGTCAGTCACGTACTGAAAAATGCCGAGTTAAGGTATCCCCTAGTGGAGAAATTTGGTCTTGCACTCTTCATGGCTGTTAAAAAATTGAAGCCCTACTTTTTGGCACATACAGTTGTCGTGTATACAGACCAACCTATCAAGCGGCCGCTGACCATCATGGAGTCGTCAGGCCGAATGATCAAATGGGCCATAGAAATACAGAGCCTCGAAGTTACTTTCGAGCCTAGAAAAGCAGTGAAGGGGCAAGCTTTTGCTGACTTTATTGTAGAGATGACTCGTCCTCCTGACTCTCAAGTTCCAGACCAAGTATGGAAGGTATATGTGGACGGAAGCTCTACTTCAAATGGTTGTGGAGCAGGCGTCATATGTCAGTCGCCAGAGGGCGACAGGTTCGAGTATGCTCTACGCTTCAGTTTTCAGGCTTCAAACAATGAGGCAGAATATGAAGCTTTACTAGCCGGGATCCGCATGTGCAAGGCGGCAGGGGCAAGAAAAATAGACGCCTGTTCCGATTCACAATTGATAGTGAGTCAGTACAATGGCGAATACAAAGCAACCCATCCGGCCATGATCAAGTATTTACAGGCGGTCCGACAAGCAGTCGGCTCCCTTGAGGATTTCCATCTGATCCAAGTGCCGAGATCAGAAAACAACCAGGCGGATGCACTTTCAAAATTAGCATCATCCGCCTCCTCTGATACTCCTCGAACTGTTTTTTTGGGAAGTAATGGAGAAGAGAAGCATCGAGGAAAACCCTATTGGAATCCTAGACAGAAACTAAACCTGGATGGATTCAATCAGGGCATATCTGACAAACGGTACACTGCCGGATGATCCTCAACAGGCGGCAGCACTGAAAAAACGAGCCACCTGTTTTGAAATGATAAAGGGAGAACTTCACAAGAGGGGGTACCTTCAACCCTTCTTAAAGTGTGTTACTCCAAAAAAGGGACGAGAGATACTAGATGATCTTCACTCTGGTTACTGTGCTTCTCATATAGGTGGAAGGATGCTTGCTCAAAGGGCAAGGCGGCAGGGCTACTTTTGGCCTACTTTGGAAGCAGATGCAATGGAGATGGTGAAAAAATGTGACAAGTGCCAAAGGTTTGGCAAACTAATTCACCGTCAGGCTACTGACCTCACTACCATTCACAGCCCACTACCGTTTGCTAAGTGGGGCATGGACATTCTGGGTCCATATACGCCTGCTACAGGCGGAAGGAGGTACATACTTGTTGCCGTCGACTACTTCACTAAATGGGTAGAGGCGGAGGCTGTAAAGGGAATCAAGACGAAAGATGTAATTTCATTCATTTGGAAAAACGTCATCACTCGGTTCGGGGTTCCCATGTGTATGGTTTTTGATAATGGTCCCCAATTTGAGACGCCTGTTCTCAAAAACTGGTTGGGTGATCAAGGAATTGCAAACTACTTTGCATCTGTCGGCCGTCCACAAGCAAACGGCCAGGTAAAAGCCTTTAATAAAATCATCTCAGACGGTCTCAAGAAAAAGATTGAACGAGCAGGCGGCCTATGGGCGGATGAACTACCACATGTTCTCTGGGCCATTAGGACGACTGAAAAAGGGGCGACTGGAGAAACTCCATTCCTCCTAACTTACGGTGCGGAAGCTGTTCTTCCAATAGAACACTACGAACCGACTCTTCGAGTGATGCTATATGACGAAGAGGCAAACTGGGAAGCCATGCGCCTGGCATTAGACTCACTTCCTGAAAAGAGGGGCAATGCTGTCTTGCGCCATGAGATCTATCGCCTGAGAATGACTAGATCATACAACAAAAAAGTACACCGGCGTCCACTCAAAGTAGGGGACTTTTACTTAGAAAAATGGAAGCAGTTGGTAGGGCTAATGAGTCTGGCAAACTAACTCCCAACTGGGAAGGTCCCTACCGAATCTATGAGGAAGTCAGGAACGGTACCTACCGTCTGGAGACACCAGACGGACAACCGTTGCCTCGAACTTGGAATATAGATAATCTTAAGAAATATTTCTTTTGAATGATGTAAATAGTCAAGAGCTACTTAATAAAAGTGCACTTGCTATTCAATTTGTACTAAGAGGGGCACGCTTACTAACAAACAGTCGGCTACTCTCCATTGAGTTTTTCACTCTATCTTCAGAGGGGCATGTCGTCTGTACCTTTACAGTCGGCTACTCTCCATTGAGTATTTTACTCACAATACTTGGCTAAAAAGATTAGGGCCTGGCCGACCCTGTGCCTAACAGGCGGCTACCCTCCTTTTACTTAGCACCTACGTTCACAAAGAACTTACCAAGGCCACAGGCCGAATGATCAGACCAGGCGCCAAGCCAACTGATCAAATCTACAAAACTAATACGACCTGTCCCAACATCATAGCAGGCGTCCGACGGCATCCATTCGGATGAAATTCGTCGCAGAGAGCAGCTCCCTTTTGGGTGGAACATTGTTCTATAAACTAATTACACGGCACCTATACGACTGTCCCCAAGGGCAACCACGTAGCCGTTTTGAGACAAGGATAACTCTATCACTAACCAAACCAGTGGTAGCAGTTGACATCTGAGTCAGATGACCGCCTGTATTACTTGGGATAAATACAGGGGGTACCTATTGAGTTAATATCCAACAAACATTGGCGAATCAAGGGGTCTAGCCGGCCTTCGCCGCCTGCTACCTCTACTTCTCAAACAAAAGTGACGGCGACTGAGTAACTCCAACGTTATCTCATAAGTCACTCCCTCAAATTTGGTATGGAACCTGAAAGGTTTGAGTCGTCCGCCTGTTTTTAACAAACAGCGGCACTCAAACCCCTATTCCTACTAGGTAACCTATTGAGTTAATAGCCAACAAACATTGGCAAATCAAGGGGATCAGCCGTCCTCCGCCGCCTGGTACCTCTACTACTCAATCTAGATTGTGACGAAGACTAAGTAACTCCTATGTTAACTTAATAGTCACTCAAACTTAGTATGGAGCCTAAAAGGTATGAGTCGTCCGCCTGTTTTAACAAGCAGAGGCCCTCAATCACTACTCTTGCTAGGTTAAAAAATTATGAGTTAAAATCCAACAACATTGGCAATAAAGGGAAACAACCGGTGCCCGCCGCTTGTTTTCTCTACTACTCAATTCCTTGACGACTAGGTAATACTTTATTTACTTGGTCAGACCACTTTCCTACTTGGTTAAAATTACAAAAAGACAGGCTCGCCTGCCTAAAAAGGATCCAGACAAAATAGTTCTAATACCGATTGGATAAATGGCCGACGGATCGTCTATCCTGGAAACAGACATCCAGTCGTCCAGGGGCATAGGCGGCGTACTAACTATCTGTACCTGTCTGCAACGTTCGGCCATGTAAAACAGTCGGTCTAGTAAACAATTGGATATTAGATATGGTATACTTAGACAAATTTGAAGCAAAACAAAAATTCATTAAAAATAAGCCGGTCATTAAAGACCAGCAAAATATTCAAAGCCCCGGCCCCCTGGCCGGGTAAATACAAAGCAAACGGCACGCAGGCCGTGGAAAGAATACATAAAGCTTAAGAAGGGGGCAGTTCAGTATTAGCAGCTGCCGCCTGGTCAGCACTCTTCTTGCTGGACTCGGCTTCAGCTGCATCCTTTTTTGATGCCTTACCCCAAGCGGCACAAGCGCCACTACCGGCTCCTCCTCCTCTAACGCTTTCCCCAACGCCTCTTCTTCAGCAGCCGCCAGGATCTCTTGATTATATGTATCCGAACACTGGCGGTACGTTCTTTCCCAAGAGGCAAAGTCGGCACTGGGGAAGAGGCGGCCCCAGGTCATGCGCTGGATTTGAGCGGAGTCTTCCATCATCTCCCGGACCAGCTCTTTCTTCTCTTGCTCGGCCTTTTTCGAGAGCTCTTGGGTAAGACTCTTCTCCTAGGTCACCAGGCGTTCCTTTACGCTGGCCAAGGATTTCTCCATGGCTTCGTAAGAGTACATTTTCAGGCGAAGAGGTTTCAGCTCGGCCTTAAGATTTGTGATGGTCGCCTCCAGCTCGTCATTCTTCTTCTGGGCCGCCTCTAACTGAGCCCGAACAGCGGCGGTAGCCTGCGCCTGATAATAAAGAATATCAATGGTCAGTACTTCATTTTGGGCAATTTGAAACATTGCCTTATCACAGTCAGAGGCGGCCATAGCTTTTGCAGCCTTTACCTCTTTGTTTTTCCGATCAAGCGGCTTGCGAAGGCCGTTAACTCGGAGCAGGGCCTAAGTAAAAAACAAAAAAAAACAGGCGTCAGTTTCCAAACAAAAAAGAAAACTGGCGTCCAGAAAATTCAAATACTCAAAAATATGCTAAGTATACCTCAGCAAGGACCCCTGCAATCCCGTCAAGGTCAAGGGTGCCGACACCCCTGACCGCCTCCCTTTCAGCCGGAGGAACTGCCCTGATCATAGACTTGGCCATCTCTACCAAGTCAGGCCCCTGGGGCCGGCTGCATCAAGCATAAACAAACGGATTAGACTTAGTAAAAAAGGAGCAAGTCTAAAATTTACAAGGACAACTTCATACCTCTAGGCGGCCCAGTTGGAGCTTTAGAAGAAGTGGCTTGCTGTTTCTCAGCCGCCACCTGTTTCCTGGCAGAACCAGGAGAGCTCCCAACAGTCGTCTTCCGGGCCTTGGGGTCCGGCTGTTGGGAAGATGAAGCTCTTGGAGCACCCGTTTAAAAAAGAAGAAAAAAGTCAGTATATGCACAAACACTCTAAAAATAGGGTGAAAGGTTCGGAGCTCACCAAGGGTGCCCCCTTCTTGGGGGAGTCGGTTGAAGCTTGTTGCATAATAGAGGCCCGCAACATGGCCGCCGCAGTCTTGGAGGCGGTGATTTTGCTCATGCGTCAGCTGCAAAAACAAACGGCAAAGTTAATAAAAGATAAACAACAAATGTATGAAACAACAGAGTATTCGACAGGCCGACTACCTCTTGAGCACCGACTGCTGAGGCCACAGGCGGCCAAAAAGTACTTGTCATAGAGCCACTTGAAGCTCGGGACGCAGTGCAGGGGTACTTGCTCTCGTACCCCTGAAGTAGAGTCGACCCTCGACTCTACTTTAAAGAGTCCTTTGTCAAGGATCTCTTTCTTAGCCTTGGGGGGAACAGGCGGCATGCTACGGCCGCCTGCAAGAAGGGGCGGATTCCTGTTCCACCTATTGAAGCGCTTGTTCTGCTCAATGTCAGAACTCTCAATGATGAGGAAGGTGCTCCGCCAGTCCTTCCACTTGTTTGCTTTACCTCTCGTCATGAGGTAGCCCCTGTGGCTTGTCAATTGATACCAGCCGGTACCGCCTGACTTAGGGGTCCGGCTGAGATAGTTCATGTGGGCGAAAGCCTCGAAGCTCGGCTCCACCCCGTGCAGTTCGCACCCGGCAACATAGCCGAGTACGTTGACCCAGGAGTTTGGGGCTAACTGCCATAACCCCAACTCATACCCATCCAAAATCCGCTGAACAGCCGGATGTAATGGGAAGCGAAGCCCTGCCTTGATGGCCGCCTCGTAGCAGCCAAAGCAGGAGCTTTCGCAACTAGAACCAGCCGGCCAGACGACTGTGTCTTCTGGATCCGGCACAAACACTAGAAAATCGGGGCCCATGGTGTGGTTGGCAATAAAGCTCTCCACTTTCTCTTGCATGGCTGTGATTCGGCCCCGAGGTACCGTGCAGTAGTAGGGGGTATTTAGCTCTCGGTAAGAGGCGGATGGTTCCGCCCAACCCCCTTCTCAACTGTGTGAGAAAGTCTCACCTCTTGCAGGCGGCTGTTTTTCTCTTCTGTACCCAAAGAAGCATGGCCAGAAGAGCTTGACGAGGAATCGTCCTCGGACGAGTCTGAAGAGGACGACTCCTCCCCTCTCCCGGAGGGGCCCGCCTCCTCTCTTTGAAAAGGAGCAGATTTGTTAACTGTTAAATTGGAAGGGGTCACTATGACTCCCCCCCACAGAATTGCCGGCATCCAGGCCGCCTTGTCTCACTTCAACATCTGGCGCCTGGTCAGATGTTTCACTAATCGGCACCATGTGGGAGGAGCCGTCTGAATTTGAGATCCTAGCTGTCTTTTTCGTTCTGGCCATCCTGCTCTGCATAGACACAGATACAGTCGGACTTTGTATAAAGGGCAAAGATGGGTCCGGAAAAAGGGCAGGCGGCACTCCTAGTCCTAGATTCAGCCGTCCCCGGTGACCGGCTGATCACTAACCTAGGTCGTGTCGTGTGCTTCCGTGGTGCCATTTCAGAAAATAAAAAGAAAATTAAGAGTAAGAGAACTGAGTTACCTGAACGAGTGACGGTTGATGAAGTTCTGAAAATCCTGTGTAGTCGGCTTGTCAGAACAGGCGGTAGGCAGAGAAAGTCCAAAATGTCAGAGCAAGTTCAGGGGTCCGAATGTTCTCAAATAGTTCTCAAAGTGTGAAAATGACTCAAGGCAACTCTCCCTTATATAGGCGAAGTGAGAAGGCGAAGGGTCACTTCCAGAATTCAAAATTTGGGCGGGAAAATCCCTCGTCCTTTCGCTGACTGACACCTGTAGCAGGCCGTCGCCCGTTACTGTGCGACACCTGTCACAGGTAACACGTGACCAGTCACGTGCCACCTGTGAGGGGCAAATGATTAGGGGATTTTTCTCCCACCAATCAGAATGCGCCACGTGGGCCAATCAGGACCTGCCAAGTGTCCCCTAGTTGGAACTGTCAGGGCTTGCCACGTGGCACGCGCTTATTCGTCCACCTTGGACCTGTTATGTCACGACATGTGGCATACTCCATGCCTAATGGAGAACCCGGCCACCCAGGCCCAACTTCCGAGGGAAGCCCAATCGGCCCTAGGTTTACCTAAACCTAGGATGGGCACGTTTCCCAAGGTTATAAATACCTCCCTTAATCCTCATTAAGGGGGATTATAGAAACAACACGCGAAAAACATTACGGAACACACTAATAACCGACTGATCTCGCTAACAAAGCAGATTACCTACATTAAACACTCTCACCTAGAGAGACCTTATTACTTTAATTTCCGCATTAATTACTCCTTAATCAGGTACTAACTTGACCGTTGAAGGCGGAGCTCACAGGAGTCTCCGTTATTTTGCAGGTACATGCGTCCGGTTCCAGTCTCGGAATTGTAACTCTCCCGCAGGACATCAGAAAACCCCAAAACAAAGTCCATCTCGGATTTCATGGCATCTTGCCATTTTGCAGAGTCGGGGCTTGTCATAGCATTTTTGTAAGTCGCTGGCTCATCTCCATCCATAACTAGGATGTCTTGATCTTCGGTTAAGACAATACTAAGGTATTTGTCTGGTTGAGATCTTGGCCGTTGCGACCTACGCAGGGTAATAGGTTGAGCATTTGCATTGTCGGTTTGACTCTGAACAATGTCATTAGCTGCTTCTAAAGCACTTTGATTGTTAGCTTTGTCAGGTTGACTTTGTTGCTCGACCTCTCGAACTTCGTCGAGTTCGATTTTCCTCCCACTTGTCATTTTAGAAAGGTGTTCTTTCTCCAAAAAGACACCATCACGAGCAACAAACACTTTGTTCTCGGATTTGTTGTAGAAGTAATACCCCTTGGTTTCTTTTGGGTAGCCCACAAAGAAACACTTGTCAGATTTGGGTGAAGTTTGTCAGAAATTAATCTCTTGACATATGCTTCGCAACCCCAAATCTTAAGAAAAGACAACCGTGGAGGTTTCTTCGTCCATAGTTCATATAGAGTCTTTTCGACAGCTTTTGACGGAGCACGGTTCAGAGTTAGTGCCGCAATTAGAAGTGCGTGTCCCTAGAAAGAGATAGGAATTTCACTAAGACCCATCATTGATAGAACCATGTCTAACAAGGTTCGATTCCTGTCGGACACTCCGTTCCATTGTGGAGTTCCAAGAGGTGTCAACTCTGAAAGAATACCATTTTCTTTCAAGTGATTGTCGAATTTATGGCTCAGATACTCGCCACTTCGATCCGATTGAAGTGCTTTTGATTTTCTTGCTAAGCTGATTTTCAACTTCACTCTAAAACTCTTTGAATTTCTCAAAAGATTCAGATTTGTTTGACATAAGGTAGACATAACCATATCTACTATAGTCGTCCGTGAAGGTAATGAAATATCTATAACCATGCCTTGCGGGTGTACTCATTGGTCCACATACATCTGTATGTATTAGACCCAATAAGTCACTTGCCCTTTCTCCTAACTTGGAGAATGGTTACTTTATCATCTTGCCTAATAGACATCCTTTGCAATTTTCAATCGACTCTAAGTCGAATGAGTCAAGAACACCTTCTTGGTGAAGTTTCTTGATGCGTTTTATGTTCATGTGGCCAATACGACAATGCCACAAGTAGGTTTGATTCGACTTAATGGTCTTAGCTCTTTTGGCGGTATCATCAATGTTATAAACTTGTTTGTCTAGAGAAAGCACATAAAGACCATTTTCTGAATATGCCTTACCATATAAAACATTATCGAAATAAAATGAACAACTATTGTTCTTAATTCGAAATTTAAATCCCTTGGCATCCAATGCCGAAATTGAAATAATGTTTTTTGGTAACTCTTGGAACATGATAACAATTGTCAAGTTCTAAAATAAGCCCAGAGGGCAAAGAAAAACTGAGAGTTCCAACGAATACGGCAGACATCCTTGCTCCATTGTCGACCCGAAGCTCGACCTCTCCCTTCTCTAACCTTCTATTTATCCTTAGTCCTTGATCATTGGAACAAAGGTGTGATCCACATCCGATATCTAATACCCATGATGTTTTGCTAGAGAAGTTTAAGTCTATAAAAAAAATACCTGATGAAGAAGCAATGGTGTCGTTCTTCCTATCTTCCTTGAATTTTAGGCAATCCCGCTTCCAATGTCCCTTCTTCTTGCAATAGAAATATTCGGAATCGGATTTAGAAGAGGCTACCTTCTTGTCCTTGCTGCTCTTAGTAGCACTTGACTAAGGCGAAAAATTCTTCTTCTTTTTCCCTTTAAAGCTTCTCTTCTTGACCGAGCGCTTAAACGGCTTGCCCTTTCTCACCATGAGCATGTCATGATTTCCCTCATCCTTGAGGGTTTACTCGGCCTGCTTCAACATACCATGAAGCTCGGTGAGAGTTCTCTCCATGCTGTGCATATTATTGTTCATCTTGAACTGATCATAGCCCTTTATGCAGCGAGTGGAGAATGATGTCAATTGCCATCTCGGTTGAATACCCAGCATCAAGCCTTTCCATGTTCTCAAATAATCCAATCATTTTAAGAACATGTGGGCTGACTGGCTCTCCTTTCTTGAGCTTGCTCTCAAGGATCTGCCTGTGGGTTTCGAACCTCTCGGTTCGGGCCTACTCTTGGAACATATTCTGAAGTTCAGAAATGATCTCATAAGCCGTCTCCTTTTCAAAGAAAGTCTTTTGAAGGTCTGGAGACATAGTGGCCAGCATGATGCACTTGACATCCCGATTGACACTTTGCCATCGGTTAAGGGAAGCCTAAGTGACCTCCTCATTGGAAGTGTGGGGAATTTCCTCATGAAGGACGTATTACTCTTGCATGAGAACGATACGCAAGTTCCTTTGCCAATCAAGAAAATTTGGCCCACTCAACTTCTCCTTGTCGAGAATTGAGCGTAATGAAAACTGGTTGTTTAAGTTATTTGCAAACATGTTTCTACAATTGAAAGAATTTGAAATGAAAAACCATTCATAAACCAATAAGTTTGAAATTTAAAGCGTTCATGCAAATTTTCAATCTTATTGAGCATTTTATCCACGCATTAACATTACTCCCTTTTAGGCGAGAATAAAATGATTCCAAGATCCCAAAAATCAAAAAAGTGATTAAGCATGCTTTGGCTTGTCTTAACACTTAATATTTTAGGGTAAGCAATCCAATTGCTAATAGCTCCAAGCTAGCGATGGCTGGGTGCTTGGCTTAGCATGCTAGCAACCACGCAACGCACCATGCTTGCGGGTTGTGCTTGCCCATTCCTAGCATGATGTGATGGCTAGCGCTGCTATGCTACCACGCCTAGCCATGCATGCACAACCACACCACACACAAGCATGCACGCATCTAGCGATGCTTGTGCCATACGATGTGCGTGTGCTTGGGGATGCTAGGCACCATGATGCGCATGGGTTGGTGACCTCGCCTAGCCTAGCACTTGCATGGCTAGGCCAATGCGAGGCTACGGCTAGGCTCAAACTTGTCGCTTGCTTGATTTCACGTCTCGTCGAATTCTAAATTCGACTCGACTTGCGTCGCTCGATCTCGACGCTCTAAGCTCGATATCTGACGTCTTTGTTCGTAATACTCTAATGACTCATCTAATCCTTCGGATTGATTCGTCGATTCGAATTGGTTATTCTATTGGGATGCGACCCGAAGGGTTCAGTCAAGATTAAGCCATAATATTAATTATGCATTAATATTACTGATCGGAAGCGACCTCCACCTAGGCATTCCGATCACTAGACCTCATTGAAGAATTAGCTTTCTAATAATTCTGAACCCTCTATTGGAATAATACACTTGCTGGAAGGACATCATTCCTTTCAACTATCCCTTCTTATATTAAAATACTTGTTAACTCTGTGGAAAGTTAACTGAACTAGGGACATGATCGACAGAAAACGAGCTCCCTTCAACACATTGTTAAATGTTTCTGAGAAATTTTTATTACATATTCCATAACTACGACCAGCGTTATGAAACAAGGACCACCTACGAGACGGCACATCCATAATGTACTCTAGGGACTTGACACAAGATTCACCGATAGAACGCGTATCTTCATCAAAAAAAAATTCTTGGCGTTGGTAAACAGCAGCCTTGAACCTATCTCTTATGTTGTTGTTCTTCACATGAGTCCTCAAGTTAGAGGCCATGTGTCGAACGCAAAACCTGCGAAAGGCCCGTGGCTCATGAAATCCAACAATCAGGTCAGTCATTGCAGCAATAATCCCAGCATGTCGGTCAGATATAACACATAGATCAGTACATAAACCCGAATGCAGCTTAGAAACCAAGACCAACTGGAGGTGTTTTCCCTTTCAACTATTGCAAATGCTAGAGGAAATACCTGAAAATTAGCATCAACACTTGTAAAAACCAAAAGTGTGCCTTTATATTCCCATACAAGTGTGTCTCATCGATAGAGAGAACAGGCATGCAATGTTTAAACCCATCGATGCAAGGCTTGAAGGCCCAAAACACTCGTTCAAAACACCTCCATGTTGCTGTAGTAAAAGCCTTCAGCAATAGTTTTGTATTTCCATAAAACTATGGTTGCCCGGGTTTGACTCTTGGAGGGCTTGCATGAAAAAAGGAAGTCTGTTGTACGAACTCTCCCAATTCCCAAAAATTTCCGCAATAGCTTTCTGTTTGGGATACCACGCTCTTCGATAGGGAACATCGAATTGAAATTTGTTGGAGATGTGATCTTATATGAATTCAACTCTTAAACATGGATCTTTTTGCACAAACGACTTCACATAATCACATATTATGGAGGAGTCCAAGTGTCGGTGATTGCTGGGTGGAACTTCATTCACGTAATTCTCACGATGTGGGCCCTTGTAAGATACGATCTTAAAGGCATGTGTGTTCAAATTTGTTTTTGTACCACGTAGTGACCAACCACACTTCCTCTTGTATTTAAGATGAAGAACATTCTCATTCGATGTCACCGTGGTGTAGAACTGATTCCGTTGTATGGAATACAGTTTCACCATTTCTTAGAGCACTTTCTTAGTGTCAAAAATCATGCCCTTCTCAAATTCTCCCCCGACAACAAATGAAGTCTGGCTCCCCGAATCAGCCCAATACATGTCCACCTCATAGTTCTCGTTTATTTGAGTAAAACCAAGGCAATGGAGTTCTAGCCACAACATCATCAACCCACAATTCGTTGTTTATAACATCTTCCTCATCTCTGCCTCACCCTGGTCATTTGTATCCTCATACATATCAAGAACACACAATTCGTTGTTTACAACAGTTTCAGCAGTCACCAAAGTTTGAGATGGTGTTGCTTGAACATGTTCTTGCGTAGAGAGAGTAACTATGCAACTGCATCGGTGATGAAATGTCATTGTTTGAGGTAGATGGACCAGGTTGTTGTAACATTGACACCGACGCCCCTTCATGTACAGGTGCAGTAAAATGTGAAGTGAATAGAATGTCAAATTGATCGTCGTGTAACATTCTACTGAAAGATACCATTGCATATTCAAATGACGGAATGTTGTATGAGGGCATTTGTAACGAGCTTGTATTGTATGAAGGAAGATATGTAGGTTGTTGCTCTGTCAATCTAATAGTCTGTTGAGTACATATAGGCACCATTTCCACGTACAAATCAGTGGGAAGAGACCTCATTGCAACGACACCCCTCAAAACCTCCAAATGATCATCATTCAAAACAGGTAAGATTTGAATCCCACTGACACTCTCAAACCTCATTTTAATGTTCACTTCAACATTCGTTGGGTTTGAACCAGTTATAGTATAAACCTTCTTCAACAAATCATTGTAAGTCTTACAAGGTTTCAAAGCCAATGGTTCCATTTTTCCTCCTCTATACTCGACGTTCGATCCGACACCTAGAATTTCACCCCCCCCCCAACGGCATAACAAAACAATCAATTGTGAAGCCATGTCCTACATAACAATTGGAAACACATATTAGATGACACAAATAGACAACATAACTAAAACCACAATGATTCCATGAAATCCTCAAGCTAAGCGTATATACAACGTAGTGTTCAACAATGTACTTATTTACCTAGTTAATCAACGATGTAGTATATATTTAAATGTACCTAATTCAACAAATTTTGTGTGCAACAGTGCAAAGATAAAATCTGTCTAAAATATCTAATACTACACTCAGACAAACACAAGAGCAACCAATAACACTTAAAAAACAACATCAAAGCAAATGGGCTAATTCATGAATAGAAACCACAACAAATTGTAAATTACAACAATATAGTACATACATTGTAAATTACAAACATAAATTCCCTAAAAAACATCATAAACAAGTAAAATAGTTAAACTAAATACATACCTCAAATACGATCAATCTATTGCGTAAAAGTGTTAAACAAAGAAGGAGAAATAATTTCTAGTGAGTATGATGAAGATCTAGGCAATGGGAAGTGATGAATTTGCTGCAAATATGGATGATTAGCCAAGCACCATGCGCGGGTTAGGGTTTGGGAATTGGGGGCTTTTTGTTTTTTGAAGAACAATGAAAAAAAAGAATACAAGTAATTTGCGAAATATACCCGATACAAACACGCCAACTAGGATGGTATTTTTAGTACAACGGTAAAACGCCAACCAGGCTGGCGTTTTTACCTTGGCCAAATTTTTTTAAAATTCCAGTCAAGGTAAAATTTCAGTCAGGGTAAAAACGCCACCCTGGATGGCGCTTTTGCCTTGACTGAAAACTTTTTTAAAAAAATTGGACAGAGTAAAAATGCCAACCTGGATGGCGTTTTACCCTGGAAGCTTAGTTTGGTAAATAGTTGTCACGCGTCTACTATGGAATATTGTTTCTAATACAAGCTCACTTTGGTCATTTTTCCGTACATATTTTAGATTATTGTTTGAGTACAAACGCAGAATTTTTTTTTTTTTTGGGGAATTATAAATATGTTTTTTGGTTGTTGAATGCTTTTTATTATAGTGCTTTCGAAATATCAAACCATTTGCGGTGAAAGCTTTTCGGTTAAGCACATTGTTTGTGCTACATAATGAATGATTGGTAGATGGGATGTAATTTTAGATCATAGATTGTGATAGATTAAGTGATGATGTTTAGGGAACTTTTTTGTTGTCTTATTTGATGAATTGATGCGTGCTTCACAACTTACTGTTATATCTTTCACTTATCATTTCTCTTATGTTGACAATAATTATAAGAATAGTTATTGTGGACACTGTCGTCTTGGAAAATTTGGGGTCGGTCTAGAGTGAAAAGTAAAAGAAGACCTCTACAAAATTGAGACATATTTGGTAAAACTAGCGGTAGCGGGTAACTTTTAACGGTTATGTAGCAGGTAGTTGTTAGAATAGCGAGTAGCTGTCAATTAATAGTGGGTAAAGATTAGCTGTCAATATAGTGGTTTATTGTATGAGTGTTGGTAAAAATAACGGTTGAAATGTTAAAATACAGTAAAAATTACATGCATAATAATATTTAAAAAGCAAACAAAATTTATCAAACACTACCCGGTACTTTTCAAACGCTAATATTTTTAACGTCTGACAAAAGCTACATAAACGCTACCTCTACCACTAAATGTTTTATTACCAAACACACTTATTTTTTCTACTAGTGTTTTGACTCAGTCTAAATGCTAAGCGCTACCTAAAACGTTACGACCAAACATAGGGCCATAATTTAGAAACGGTTGAATGATAAAATTTCATGAATTTTAAATTTTAACAATTTAACAATTATTTTTTAAATCGAAATTTTGAGCTAAGCTAGTTATTATCTTGTTATGTTCTTTTATTTTCCTTGAATGGTTACTTATGACGTACAATCGATTCATATTAGCTGACTCTAAATTTTTTTAAGATTAAGACTTATTATTGTTGT